>NC_087163.1:24989584-25007084 GCF_035594125.1 Scylla paramamosain | reverse complement strand
GGACCGGAACAGCATCAAAACAATTCACTCCTTGTCCTCATGTTCACCGGATATTTTCAGCACAATTCCGCATTCTGTAATACTTCCTTTCTCCTCTTTGGGTCCCCGAAGATCCCGCTCGTGCCGGCCAGGAAGCGGCGAGAATTAACGAGAATTACCGAAAAAATTATTGAACGTTTGCTACACACACACACACACACACACACACTCTCTCTCTCTCTCTCTCTCTCTCTCTCTCTCTCTCTCTCTGCCTGTTCGTTCGTTTTGACTAACTTTTCCATTTCTTCCTGTCTTTTCAACTTGTTCCCTCTCCTGTTTCACATTTCTCCTCTTGTTTCCCTTTGTATTTTTTGGATCATTTCGTTTGTTGGGTAAACTTTTTTTTCGTACATTTTTTTCCCCTTTCCCTCCCACTCTCTCTCTCTCTCTCTCTCTCTCTCTCTCTCTCTCTCTCTCTCTCTCTCTCTCTCTCTCTCTACCCCCCGGTCTTTCTACCTAACTAACCATTTACTGATTAATAATTACATTCACCTGTTTACGTATCCAACCTAACAAGACACTAACACCTGGAGACAAGGGAAGACAAGTACCAGTGCTTTACCTGCAAGGGAGGACGTCCTTACCTGTGAAATAAAGTATGGTGCAGGTAAGTTGCTAATTAAGATGTGAATCCAGCGTCTTAGTCACCTGGTGGACGAGGAACAAGGTAATTACGCTTAATCTCACGGCTCAGGGATTTAAACACGTTAATTAAGCAAGAGTAGGACCTATTTCTTGGCTAGTGGTGGTGGTGGTGGTGGTGGTGGTGGTGGTGGTGGTGGTGGTGGTGGTAGTGGGTTTTTGGTGTGTGTGTGTGTGTGTGTGTGTGTGTGTGTGTGTGTGTGTGTGTGTGTTTTACTCTTGTTTTTTCTCCGATCAGTCTGCTTTTTCTCTTTCTTCCTGCCAATCTCTCTCTCTCTCTCTCTCTCTCTCTCTCTCTCTCTCTCTCTCTCTCTCTCTCTCTCTCTCTCTCTCTCTCTCTCTCTTGGTATGTCTGCCTGTCTCTTTGATGGCCGTCTGTCTTTCCCTCTTTCGATCTTTCTCTTTTTTTCCTCATGTTTTCTGCTCTCTCTCTCTCTCTCTCTCTCTCTCTCTCTCTCTCTCTCTCTCTCTCTCTCTCTCTCTCTCTCTCTCTCTCTCTCTCTCTCTCTCTCTCTGTGTGTGTGTGTGTGTGTGTGTGTGTGTGTGTGTGTGTGTGTGTGTGTGTGTGTGTGTGTGTGTGTGTGTGTGTGTGTACTCTCACATACCCACTCACCATCCTGCTCCTTGTGGCGGCGTGAGGAGTCGCGAGAAACTCATTAGCAACGCATGATATAAGAGGAAGGTTTCTTTCCTTACTTTCCCTCAACACCCCGAACTTTTCATATCCTGGAAACTAAACCGCTTACCTACGTTTTTCCATGTCACCCAAATTTTTTTTTCCTGTCCCGTAATGAAAGATTTTTGGAAATGTACTCGGAAAAAAAATAAATGAAAAGTGAAGAAAGAGCATGAAAATTTAATCATGGACAATTCGAGGCTTCTCAGGAAAGGTGGAGAGAGAAAGAGAAAGAGAAGAAAGTATAAAAGTGCACGATATATAATGGTTAAAAAAGAAACAAAATACAAAAAAAAAAAATTTTTGAGGCGCAAGAGGCAAGATCAAGGTCATTAAAAACTCTTTGGAACACGAGAGCCAGGGAACGTCATGTATTTCTCTCTCTCTCTCTCTCTCTCTCTCTCTCTCTCTCTCTCTCTCTCTCTCTCTCTCTCTCTCTCTCTCTCTCTCTCTCTCTCTCTCTCTCTCTCTCTCTCTCTCTCTCTCTCTCTCTCTCTCTCTCTCTCTCTCTCTCACTGCAAAGGTTAAAGGGTATGAGAAGGAGTGGAGGAGGGAAAAGTAAAAATGAGGAAAGGATGAATGATGAGGGAGGGCAGGAGTGGTAGAGGTTATGAAGGAAGATGAAGAGGCGAAGACGTAAGGAAGATGTGACTGAAGGAGGAGGAGGGGTGAAGGATATGAAGGAGATGAATGAAAGTACTAAATAAGAGTTTAAATATGAGGTGCTGGTTTTGCAATAAGAACAAGAGAAGTACTGAAGTTTGAACGGCAAAAGTGAGAATCAAGAATACGAGGAACGAGGAAAGACTGACGACACAGAACGCGGAAGGCACCATGAGGAGAAACGAGGTGGTGATGGTGAGTGGGGGACGTGTGATAAGGAGAATAAGAGTGGTGTTACAGAAGTGGATGAAAGTGGAGAGAGATGAAAAGTGAGGCTCAAATGTAAAAGGAGTGGAGGAGATGATGAGGGTTCTTAATTAAAATTGAACGTGAAAAGGCGTAAGTAAATAAGAAATATCACTCTGCTTGAATAAGAGGAGGTGTGAGTACAGGGTAAGTGGAAAGGTGACCTAGATTTCTTAGAAGGCAGAGATGAAGGCGAGAGCGAAAGCGAGAGCGAGAGAGAGAGAGAGAGAGAGAGAGAGAGAGAGAGAGAGAGAGAGAGAGAGAGAGAGAGAGAGAGAGAGAGAGAAGGCAGGGTGAAAGGAGGAAGGGAAGGAAGAGAAAGACAGGAATAAAGATCAGAATGAAAGTTAAAGAAAGAGGAAGGAAAGGAAGGGAAAAAGGTAGGGATGAAGAGGAGAAATACAATAGGGAGGGATGAAGACAAGGAGAGGGATGAAGAAGAGAAACACAGAGATGAAGAGGAATACACGATTAAAAAATAACGTGACTGAAGAGGTGAAAGACAAAGATAATAACAAAGAACACAAAAACAGGGTGGAGAGAAAAACAGGGAGGAAGATAAAAAAAAAAATAGTTAAAAAGAAGATATGAAAAGAAAAACAGAATAAAGGAAGACAAAGAAAGGCATAAAGAAGAGAAAAACAATGAAGAAAGGAAAGACAACGATAAAAGATTAAAAGAGAAAACTTACGTAAACAAGAGAAAAATAATGAAAAAGACGAAAAAAAAGGGCGAGAGAAAGACAAGGAAAAAGATCAGCCTGAAAAAGAGGAGAACAAGAATGAAGAAGAGAAAGTAGGAACAGGACACGTAATCATCAGCAAATGAGACAAAGCTGTGGGAATGTAATCACTGCACCTTCCTTAATTAAACACCTGCTCTACCTCCAACACCTGTCCTTTCCCACACCTCTCATTCCCCTCACTCCACACCTGCCTCTCCCCTCACCACACACCTGACTCTCTCTCCTCAGCGATCCCTCCACTTCTCGTTCCATCAGTCTATATGCATTGTATTGTGATGCTTCTATGTATTCGTGACTCTTTCTTCTCTTCCTAATTCTATTTTTCGCTCCCTTTTTAGTCTTTTGTTCTCTTTATTCTAGCTTTTCTCCTCCTCTTTCATTTGCGTTCCTAATTATGTTGATTTAATTACCATTACGACCAATGACATTATTACAGTTACTGCTGCTACTACAACAACAACAACAACAACTACTACTACTACTACTACTACTGCTGCTGCTGCTGCTAATCTTTATGTTGTTTGAATCATTACTAGTACCACAACCTATAACATTACCACACTTCTACTACTACTACTACTACTACTACTACTACTACTACTACTACTACTACTACATTGCTTTATCTATCTTCGGGCACGCCACCATCACCTGCACACTTCACTAACCCTCCGAAGCAGAAAAATGATAATGATAACGCTTCACAATGATTAACTTCCAACTTTTTCATGTGCCACGAGAATATTAAAGCGAAGTGACAGAACTCATTACTATTACTATTATCATTATTATTATTATTATTATTATTATTATTATTATTATTATTATTATTACTGCTACACACATTGGTATTGGAAAATTTTAGAGTGCATTTTAAGTGTCATGAGCAGAGAGAGAGAGAGAGAGAGAGAGAGAGAGAGAGAGAGAGAGAGAGAGAGAGAGAGAGAGAGAGAGCGATGGATGTTGTCACGCGCAGAAAACAGAAGAGGTAAGGGGGACTGATGTATGTGAGGGGAAATATGTGTATTCTCTCTCTCTCTCTCTCTCTCTCTCTCTCTCTCTCTCTCTCTCTCTCTCTCTCTCTCTCTCTCTCTCTCTCTCTCTCTTTGTGTATTCTGTTCACGTCGTTCGTCATTATTATCTGCAGTATTTTAGGGTTTATCTCTTTTCATTAATCTTTCTTTTTATGTTTCTCCTTTTTGACACTTCCTCCTCCTCCTCCTCCTCCTCCTCCTCCTCCTCCTCCTCCTCTTCTTCTTCTTCTCCGACCCTGAATTTTTCCTCGTCTTTCTTCACTTTAATTATCATCAATTTTGTGGGAATTAATGCATTTCGTTACTCTTTCTTTTATTACTCGTTTCATTTTTTCTTTGTTTATTTCTTTTTTCTTTACTAATGTCACGTTCCTTTGCTGTTTCATCTTCTTTCACCTTCGTCATTTTTTTTCTTCAATATTTTCTTCTATTTTATCTTATTTTCTGTAATTTTTTTGTTTATTTTTTTTTCTTGTCGTTCTATCTGCTTTGTTTTCATTCTCCTTTTTTCCTATCCGCCTGCTCTCTCTCTCTCTCTCTCTCTCTCTCTCTCTCTCTCTCTCTCTCTCTCTCTCTCTCTCTCTCTCTCTCTCTCTCTCTCTCTCTCTCGCACACTTTTCTAAACTCTCCCCACCCTCTCTCAAACCGTGACCTCATTATCTCGTCTCGCTTTCTCTCTTCTCCTATTCTTCTTCCTTCTCACTCTATCCATTTTCCCGCCATCCTCCTCACCTCCTTCTCTCTTTCAAGTTTTATTTTTCCTGTCACCTTTCTCCTTCTCCCTTCCTCATTATCTTCGATTCCTTGTCTTGTCAGTTTGTTTGCCTGTCTAATCTTCTTCTGTGTGTGTGTGTGTGTGTGTGTGTGTGTGTGTGTGTGTGTGTGTGTGTGTGTGTGTGTGTGTGTGTGTGTGTGTGTGTGTGTGTGTGTGTGTGTGTGTGTGTGTGTGTGTGTGTGTTAATTTGACAAGCTATCTATCTATTTCATCCTTATTTATTATCATCTCTCCCTTTCCTCTTTCTCTCCCTTTTTTCCCATTCACTAAACCACCATGCAAATCTTTCCTACCCTTCCTCTCCCACACCTCTAAATCTTCCTACAACCTTCTTTAGTCCAATCCTCCCCTTTCATCCTCGCTGCACCTTCCTCCTTTGCCTCCCCTTCACTAAACCACGAGCTATCACCTCCTATCAACACCCTTTTCCAATCCTACACCATCTTTAGCACCTGCACATTCCAATCCAATCTCTCCCTCTTGGACACTCCCCTCTCCCTCTCTCCCTGCTATCACCTACGGCCGTATCCTTAGGCTTCTCCTTTCCAACTGTCGAAGAAATAAGGTTTATGGGGGTGGAGAGAGTCGCCTCACGCCAGGCACTCGGCCAGAAGACAGGTTCCAGGGGCGTTAAGGTCCCTCCAACCAAATTTTCACCACAACTTCCGCGGGATGATAACTTTTCTGAAGGGAGAGGGGGTGAGTCAGTGAGTGGGTGACGGGAGGAAAGGAAGGGAAGGGGGAAGCAGTGGGGAGCATCAAAAGCGAGGGATAAGAAGGAGGAGTTTCTATGGAGGGAACTTTTTCATCTGGAGTCCGTCTGGGGACTTCAGGAGGGGAGAGAAGGGACTATCGCAGAGGGGACAGAGGACGGAAGGGGACGGGAAGAGATGGGAGATATGTAAAGGGAGTGAGAGGAAAGGAAGAAAGAGAGAGACTGGGGGCTTAGTGCGGAGGGAGAGGAGAAGGTAGAGAAAGAGACAGAGACAGTGAGAGAAGGAAGAACGAGAGGCCGAGAGCTTAGCGAGAGGAGGGAGAGGCGGAGAAACACGGCTTAAAGGAAGGAAAAGAAGAGGATTTTCGAGGGTAAGGAAAGGCGGGAGGGAGGAAAGAGAGAAGCTGAAAGACGTGCAAATAACTGATGGATGGACGGGGGCCTTGCTTGGGGACAACATGGCGGTTTTCCTTGCGATTCCATTTACTCTTTTTAACAAGTTGAGCAGCGCGTCTTGGGGGAATGGCCTGGAAACTTCTGAAACGGGAGGGAACTTGTTTTGAGGCGTGGCGAGGATGGGGCGACGCCTCGAGTTAGGAGGATTTTAGAGACGAGTGGGGATGAGGGTGAGGAGGATGGGGAGAGTGAAGCTGGGGACGATGAGTGAGAGGTAAGTGGTTGAGTACGAACGAAGCTAGGCAGGTTGGGAAAGAGGTATTGGTCGGAAGAAAACGGAGGACCGGACTGGGGTGGATGATACTGGAAATATAACGCGGAATGGTGGCTGGAGGGAAGAGGCTGGAAGAGGAGACGGTGGGGGAGCTAGTATCGACTGGAAGAGGAGGCTTGAGCACCGTGGAAAGAGACTGGAAATGAAATGGGGAATGGTGACTGGAAAGAAGCTGGAAAAGGAGATGGGGGAACTAGTATTGACTTGAGAATGAATAACGAGGCTGGAAAACTGGAAAAATAACACGGCATGATCGCTGGAAGAAGAGTGTTAGAGGGGAGAGGACAGGGGAGACTGGAAACGGGGACATGTGAAGGAAGAGGGACTGGAAATACGATTGAGACTTGTGGATGGAAAGAGACTGGAAAAGGAGACATGTGGAAGGGGAGGGGCTGGAAATACGATTGGGACGTGGAAGGGGAGGGGCTGTAGATACGACTGGGAGCTGTGGATGGAAGGGGGGACTGCAAATGGATAAAGGGACATGGGAGGGGAGCAATGGCACCTCTCGTCTCGTCTCCCCAGCAGCGGGGGAAGACGGGTGGGTGCCAGGCAGCATGTCACTGAGATAAGGTGTGATTTACCGCCTCAGTTCTTACGTCCCTGAGCGGTGATAGTGGCCAGACCCACCGCCACTCCTCGCACGCCCCTTCCACTGCCACTGCCACTGCCACCACCACCAACAACACCGCCACCATCACCTCGCTCACACCATCACCACTACCATACTTACCCATTACCATAACAATACAGTTTTACCTCCGTCATCTATAACCATTACCTCATGCCAGCCACACACACACACACACACACACACACACACACACACACACACACACACACACACACACACACACACACACAGCTGCCTCATGCAATATTTTAGCCTCATCTTCTGTCTCCAAATTGCCCCGAATCGCCACAATCATTATCATCTAAAAACACTCCTGCCGTTGCCTTCCTCTTCCTCATCCTCCACCTCTTCCTCCTCCTCCTTCATCTCTTCCTCTTCCTCCTCCTGCTTTCCTTGAGGGCACGTTACAACCTCTTCTTCCTGCACTTAACTTTCTCCTCTCTTTCTCCTTCTTTTTTTCAGTTCTCCACTTCATTTTCCTCCTCCCCCTCCTTCTCTTCCTCTTCCTCCTACTTCTCTTCCTCTTCCACTACAGCAAGCACCACCGCCACCGCCACCTTCTCATTCTCTTACTCCTTCTCCTTCACTTCCTTCTCTGTCTTCTCCTTCATCTCCTCTTCGTTCTTTCCTTCGCAGATAAAGAGAGATGCAAGTCTTCTCAAGTTTTCTCAGCTCTCTCTCTCTCTCTCTCTCTCTCTCTCTCTCTCTCTCTCTCTCTCTCTCTCTCTCTCTCTCTCTCTCTCTCTCTCTCTCTCCCACCATGACTGATGGCGTTAATAACTCTAACTTTCTTTTTGAAGTTGTGATCATATCTCTCTTTCTTTTCATTCTTCTTTTTCATTTCTTTCTCTTCTTTTACACTTTCTTTAATCTCTTTGCTCTAGTGCTTCAGTCTTCTCTCTCTCTCTCTCTCTCTCTCTCTCTCTCTCTCTCTCTCTCTCTCTCTCTCTCTCTCTCTCTCATTACTGTTTATTCTCCCTTTCGTTCATATTTTTACACTTAATATCCTGCTTTCCCTTCACATCTCTTCTTTCTACTCTTATCTATTCTTATCTGTGACGCCCACTCAGGTGTGTTACATGAGGGAGAACATCGTATAGGAATAAGCCACTCTGCCACGTTCTAGTGACACGTTCTTCTTGTTGGTGCAGATGGTTTACTTGGCAAACATATAACGAACGGTCTAGCTGCAAACAAACACATACAATATCTAATAGAAATCCAATATTTAATTAAGATCTAATGAGGTTTACTGGTTCGCATCTCAATTTAATCCTTTCATTTTTATTTGGCACATTTTTCCTTAATCATCAACTACTTTGAGACTCCTTTTCTTGTTCTACAGCCACCTCCAAACACTGCACTACATAGAAATTACAAAATCTATTCTTTTTTTATCTTCTTTCTTGTATACGCTTTTGAAGAGTCCATACTTTGCTTGCAGTGATGTCAATTGTTGTATATCGAAGTGAAAGAGTTAAACTTCAAGAAATATGTAAATTCCCGGGTATGACCTATGACCTGTGTGGTTAAAGAGCATCTCATTAACAACACTCACTAACAGTACTGGTGTAAATTCAGATATAAGACCCTTCATTATTGTACATAGTGCTTAACGGTGTCATCAAAGTTACATTATCTCGTACGCTAAATTACACTCCAGCATATTGAGTTAACATAATATGAAAATTGCTCTAATGCGAGGCAGCTAGAAGGGTCATAAGCAAAATGGCAATTAATGAAGCACACAAGTACTTAAAAATCACGTGCACATAACAACAGCTAATGAAATAAATAAATAAATAAATAAATAAATAAATAAATAAATAAATAAAAAAAAAAAGAAAAAAAAAACAATCAGGAATATTCTTAAGCAGCAATGTGATAGGTAAGGCGGCCAGTATTAACCCAAATTTCTTTCACTCTCAGCAGTTCAAGTTGACAATCAGGAGGGAGGTTTCAAGACACTTACGTATCCTTCAACTTCTGACTACCGCTTTGGACCCTTTTCTGGGACTGGCATCTCTGTGGGCTTTTTTTTATTTTTTTTTATTGGATTTTTGTTGCTCTTGGCCAGTGTCCCTCTTACATAAAAAAAAAAAAAACACCATCTATCCTCATTCTTCTATACATTTCTTCCACCTGTACAGTTCAATTTCCTCCATTTCCTTCCATTTCTCCACCCATTCATCCCCATCCAGTTGTTCTTCCTTGTTCCTTCTCTTCCTTCTTTCCTCTCTTCCCATATTCATTTATATCTATCACCATTCTTCTCGCTGTTCACTTTCCTCCAATTCCTATTTCTTTCCTTCTATTTCGCCGAGGAGGAGGAGGAGGAGGAGGAGGAGGAGGAGGAGGAGGAGGAGGAGGAGGAGGAGGAGGAGGAGGAGGAGGTGTTCGAAGGAGATGACAGAAGTGCATTAAGCTTCACAAGAAATTCGTCTTTCCTCTTTACGGGTGCTCAGTGAGAGACGCCAGCCAGGAGGGGAGGGGATATACTTTAACAATTCTCTCTCTCTCTCTCTCTCTCTCTCTCTCTCTCTCTCTCTCTCTCTCTCTCTCTCTCTCTCTCTCTCTCTCTCTCTCTCTCTCTCTCTCATTTTTTCCTACTTTTTTATCTCTGTCTTTTCACTCAGTTTCGGGTTTGTGTTTCTCTCTCTCTCTCTCTCTCTCTCTCTCTCTCTCTCTCTCTCTCTCTCTCTCTCTCTCTCTCTCTCTCTCTCTCTCTCTCTCGTGCTATACTATTTTTCTAAAGATTCGAGGGGCGGTAGTAGTAGTAGTAGTAGTAGTAACGTAACAGTAGCAATAGTCACAGGAGAGCCTTACAAAACAAAATTGAAGCAACATCTCTCTTTCGCTGCCTGAGTAAAACAAAAAAAGAAAATAAAAACTGAACCAGCAACAATTCCCCAGTTTCAGCAGCCACGCGCAAAGAAAAAAAGAAAAAAAAAAAAAAAAAACCCGAGCAACACGAACCGCTGGTGAATACAAGTACTCCCACGAGGGGCGAGGGAGGTTAGGACCCTTTAAGAAACGGCGCCAGGATCAGGTAGCGCCACAAACCCTCTGCCAGAAATAGGACGCTGCATCAAATTCCCCTTGAGAGCAGAACCCGATTACCTTTTTCGAGATCGTAAGGAAAAGAAATTCAAAGACATCAAGACACGAGACACTAGAGTAAGTATCCTTGAATCTCACTATACTCGAGGCTCCGTGGAAGAAAGTCTCACAAGAACCAGGAAGTTTTCATTGATTTTTACAGTTGTTCTAGTTAAGAAATTGATTTGTTTTCTTGAAGCTACGTAGCAATTAGTCAACTAAAAAAATACAGTTTCTATTTTTGTCGAGACTTTGAAGTGGAAGAATTTGAATCATGGTTGTGCTTTGTAATGGCTGCCTCAGTGCTAGTGTAATAGAAAACGGAGATTAAAGAAAAAAAAAAAAAAAGAAAAAGGTTATTGTAAAAAGAGGTAGGTGCAGCCAATGGGAAATGCTATTAATGGGTCATTCATGCAATTATCCTCCTCACGTCACGGTTCTTTTCAATATAAATGGAAGGAATGCGAGCCTTTATTTGCACTAAAGTTACCATGCAATACCAGTCCGCCTCATCCTGCCTAGCTCATTACTACAGCCCAGCCTTGTTTAGTTTAATCCAGCCCAACCTAATCTAGCCCAGTAGTCACGTATAACCTGATAGTTTAATTCACTCCGGTTCAAAATAGACTAATGCAATGTAGCCCAGTCCAGTTTATTCCAGTCCAAATTTGTCGACATCTCATCCCAATCCACCCTCGTAGATCGGAGTCCGGCACAGTCCAAGCTGATCCAATCTATTCCAGCACGGTCCATCTACGGTCAATTCAAACAAGTCTAGTCCACTCCAAACCAAACCCTGCCCAGTCCAGTGAGACCCAATGATAACTTCCAGTCCTGTGCAGCTCAGTTCAGCCCAGTTCGTGCCATTCCATCACAGCACTACAATACTCATCCAGACGAAGCCAAAGCAAGGCACGTTTTCATACACACAACTATTTTTCGTTCTTTTTGGCAGAATTTCACGCTGGTCACACAGAGAGCAGAGTCTGGTGGCTGTTTATCAGATGCTGAGCGCAGGAAACACAACGGCAGGGAATCAAATCACAGTCCAGTCATAACAGCCCCATCAGCCCCATCAGCAGCAGCAATCATGGCCATTCACTGAGTACAACACACGTCCATGCAAGTAAATTGGGGCGGCGTTGCCAGGTCGATGCCGCTCCGCCATTTGATCTGATCTCCCCGACTCACCGGCACGGAAGATATTGGGCACAAAAAAACAAAAGGGTGACCTGCATTGGGGAGACTCCAGAACGACACCCGAATGATACAAAACAGAAAAATGGAACGTAGGATACGAAAAGCAACCTGTAGTTATATTTGGCTTAAAAGAGGAGGTTGACCTGTATTCTGGGACTCGAGAAAGATGCACGAGAGATACAGAAGTGAGAAAAGTGGAGTGAAAAATACATGATGCTGAACGTTCGCAAAACATCGACAGTAACGAGACGAGGCACGAGTGACGCAGAAGCGAGGGAAGTGAAAAGAACTAAACGGAAAGAAACGTATCGCACAAATGCGTTCAGGATTGGAGATGAATAACAATGACTGGAAAACATGCATTTCTTGCCTCTGCGGGTTTGCGTGAGTGGCAGAAGGCAAATTGCATAAACAGGATCGGGAAGTAGACGAGAAACAGGTAGGCAAACGTAGCAGGGAAAACTTGAGAAGAGATGAACTGAAAACATTTGTGTGTGTGTGTGTTTGTTACTCTTTCGTTTACACCACTGTGCGTGGCAGGATGCAAACTGCGCATCGGCTCCAGCAGGACGGCCTACGCATGGCGACGAATTGAGTGGTGCCCGCGCCGCCACTCGTCCCCAAGAGCACGACAGTATTTGTAAACGTCACTTCGGGCATCACGCGAGGGCAGTCATGCGCCTCGCCGCCGACGATAGACACCAAAGGCACGTCAGTTTAACATGTAGGTAAACAAATGACTTTTTCCGGCAAATATCCCCATGACAAATGTTCATTCAGGTGCAACAGACGAGTCAGGGCGCGACGGAGCGTCAGTGTGGGTTTATAAGCACATCTGAAACAGGCAATGCTTGGAGTCTGCCATTCATGGGCCGTCCATCGCCAATATTAGGTCGGCAAACACTTCGCTGATGAACCACGTGATCCGTTAGGCAAAGCAGGGATAATTGACAGCCTGTATCGCCACAAATGCCGGGGTAATTACTGTCTATTGGAGACTCGCCCTGCCACGGAATGGAAGCGGCTGGAACCTAAACGCCCGCGACAAGCAAGGACTGAAACGAGCTGCGGAGATCGTTTGTACCAGTGATTCTTACGCTTTACAGAGGCGCCGAACCCTAATGGAACCTCCGCACACTACCCAAACCTCTCAAATCAAGTAGTCTCCAAGTTAGATTGAAGGCAAATAATACTAAACTTGCAATGTGATTCGGAGTGTCCCCAGGTGAACAGTCACGGGCTTAGACAAACACAACCAGGACAAGGTTTCATTGTGGAAGTTTTTAGTCTACAAGAATCATGATATAATTCCGTAACGTTCCAGTTTAAGAAATAATCCGACTTAAGAGTGAGTTTTTTCCATTTCTTTTTTTTTTCCCTTGACCAGTTTCCCTCGCACATAAAACAATATGACAAGGGAAATACTAAATACAATGCGTGTAGGTGTAAGAAACAATTGCGTCACGTACAAACACAAGAACCGTGAAATAATTACAGGTGACAATTTAACTCTTCCCTGACAACGTGGGGCACTTTTCCTCTACACGCTCGCTTCTTTCATGAGCGACAAAAGCACTCGTTAAAAAAATATAATCAACAATGCTGGTACGGACGCGACTTGACAAAAGCAAAACCGGTGCGTGTGTGTTTCGGACGCGTAACGAAGGCATTTAAATTTTAAATATCATATGTAAATTTAGCGCCGCTGCCTTTGTTCATTCATACTAATTAAGCGCGCGTATTACCCACATTAATTGTTCATTTCTCCGATAGCGAGAAAAAAATATCTGCAGAAAAAAATATTCGGGAGGGGAAAGTGAAAAAAAGTGATGAATAATTTATCTGGGAACGCGCATCGCAGACCAGTTTCCAAGGGCACGTTGGGGAGGGGAAAAGTTTACAAGCTTCATCCATCATCGCTGTTTGGCTACTTATGTGACGCACCGCCAAGACCTTCTCCCCTTACTCACTCCTCTCACTTCCTCCCCTTGCCTCCTTCCCTCACTCTAGCTCCTCACTTCCTCCTGCCCTCTATAGATCCTCACCTCCCTAACCTCTTCCCCTCATCTCCTCCTCCCTCACTCCATCACATTACTTCCATCTTTTCGCTTCCTCTTTATCATTTCAACTTCCTACCTTTTCTCAGATCAGCGTTTCACTTTCCTTCACTTCAATCGCTCAGTATTTCACATTATTTCAACTGGTCTTCTTCTCCCTTACTCAGTTTCTTCCTTCCTTTCACTTCAATTCCTCACCTATCCAAAATATTAACTCATCTCAGTCTCTCACTTCTGTAACTTCAAACTTCCCGTCTCTTCCCCTCACTTTTCCCTTCCCTTCTTTACACTCTTCACCCTTTCCCCTCCCCTGCACCTCACACCTTCTATAACTTCCTCTTCTCACCTCCTCCCCTTTGTAACTCTCCCTTTTTTGCACTTTTATACACGTCTTACCCTCATTTGGTCTTCTCACCTCTCATTCCCTCACTTCCCCTCTCATTTACACCCTATACTGCACCTCCTCCCACTCGCTTTTCTCATTTTGTCTCCCCTCTCCCTCCTCTTATCATCTCACTTTCATTTTTCCCCTTGTTTTTATCTTCTCCCTCATCATCATCCCTTTCATTATTTTTTTCCATTTACTATCAGCTGTATTCTATCCCTCATTGCATCTGTGACTTAACCCTTTCCTTGTTCTCCCTTTTTCTTTTCTTTTCACTTTCAAAAAACCTTTTCCTTTCCTTCCCTTAATACTTTCTTCCTTTTCCTTCGTAAATTGAAAGCTAGACGAGCAGAGCCATTGTGGGATCGGGTCAGGTCAGGTCAAGGTGGGTCAGAGCGGTGAGGGGGGAGGGAAAGGAAGGCTCGTGAATCTAGCGGCACAAAAGAACAAAGTCTTCAAGAAAAAAAAAAAAAAAAAAAAAAAAAAAAAAACTCTTTCATTTTGTGCTCTTTGGGTAGTGGTGGTGGTGGTGGTCGAGGTGGTATTTCAAAGGGAATAGTTTATTTTACGGGGAAACAAAGGGAAATAATACCACTATCACCACCACTACCACTACCACCACCACCACCACCACCACCACCATCATCATCACCATTACATGCAAACGAATTCTCATCTCAAATATTATCAAAGCATGTTCAATAGCTTGTATGGAGAGAGAGAGAGAGAGAGAGAGAGAGAGAGAGAGAGAGAGAGAGAGAGAGAGAGAGAGAGAGAGAGAGAGAGAGAGAGAGAGAGAGAGAGAGAGAGAGAGAGAGAGAGAGAGAATCATAAATCCTGACAGCGCAAACACATAAACATTAAAAGCTTATTCGTCACGTATTAATTTAACAACAACAACAACTACTACTACTACTACTACTACTACTACTACTACTACTTCTACATCTGACACTTTTCTTACTATTTCTAATTATTCTGAGAGGGTGAAATTGTGAGTGGCTTTCCCTGTCGTTCCCTTTGCTCTCTTTCTCTTCCCCTCTCCTCTCCCTTCCTCTCCATCTTTCCAACTATCACTGCATTGGTATAGTTCTCCCCCCCTCTCTCTCTCTGTTTCCCCTCTCTTCCTCCCTTAATGATGATGATGATGATGATGATGATGATGAAGATAGTGATGATAATGATGGTGGTGATTATGAAGATGATACTACTTTTTAATACAGCGCGCGCACACACACACACACACACACACACACACACACACACACACACACACACACACACACACACACACACACACACACACCTGTTCCAGTATGCTCGTCTCATCACATTTACCTGTTGAAGGAAAGAAAAAAATTATATTAGTGCACGATATTAATGGGGATGATGATGACGATGATGATAATAATAATAATAATAATAATAATAATAATAATAATAATAATAATAATAATAATAATAATAATAATAATAACAATAATAATAACAACAAAAATAACAATGACCATTAAGTAGTAGTAGTAGTAGTAGTAGTAGTAGTAGTAGTAGTAGTAGTAGTAGTAGTTATTGTTGTTACTTTCTCTTAGTGGAATTCATTAACGCCTGTGTGTATGTGTGTGTGTGTGTGTGTGTGTGTGTGTGTGTGTGTGTGTGTGTGTGTGTGTGTGTGTGTGTGTGTGTGTGTGTGTGTGTGTGTGTGTGTGTGTGTGTAACTGTCTATCTATCTATCTATCTATCTGTCTACCAAGCTCTCTCTCTCTCTCTCTCTCTCTCTCTCTCTCTCTCTCTCTCTCTCTCTCTCTCTCTCTCTCTCTCTCTCTCTCTCTCTCTCTCAGTCTGACATTTACGACCATCAAGAGAACCGTTGCCAAGATGGACGTTGGCTCGCCACTACACTGTTCACCCCCAACCCGCCCATTCCTCTTCTTCTTCCCTCTCTCCTTCTTCTTCCTCCTTCTCCTCTTCCTTCTCTTTCTCCCTCGCGCTCCCTGAAAAACCCGCTTCCTTCTTCTTCTCTTCTTTAGCTTCGTTTTTACTGCTAATTTTTCTTCTTCTTCTTCTTCTTCTTCTTCTTCTTCTTCTTCTTCTTCCTTCTCTTCTTCCGTGTCCCACGAGAAACCCACTTCATCCTTCTCTTCTTTATTTTTTTCTACTACCTCTTCTTCCTCTGTACCACTTCCACCACCTCCTCTTCTTCTTCTTCTTCTTCTTCCCCTTTTTTCGTTCACCAAGCAATCCACTTTCTTTTCTCTCTTAATCTTCTTATTTTTACTATTTCTCTTTCCATTTCTCTCTTACGTCTTTTTTTTCATCATTCGCATATTTTTTTTTCATTCTCTCTACCATTATTTCTCCAATCTTCTCTCTTCCTCTGTTATTCTTTTCTACTTCTTCCACTTCCGTCATGTATTTTCCTTGTCTTCTTTTTGGTATTTCTTCTTCTCCTCATCTTTTATCTTTATTTTTCCCGTCCTCTCTTCCTCATTTTTCTTTTCCATCTTTCTCTTGCGTCTTTTTCTTTCTGCCTCACCTCCTCTTTCCTTCCTTATTTTTCCTCTTCTCATATCCCTCTCCTTTATCTTCCCTTTTCCTTATTAGTTCCGCCATCTCTCTCTCTCTCTCTCTCTCTCTCTCTCTCTCTCTCTCTCTCTCTCTCTCTCTCTCTCTCTCTCTCTCTCTCTCTCTCTCTCATATTTCTTCTCTTGTTTCTTTGATATTACATTCATCTTTTTTTCTTTCAATTTATAGTTTTCACTTTAATGTCACTCCCAGTTCCTCTTTACTTTTCTCCTTTATCTTCTCCTCTCGTTTCCCTTTTCCTCTACCAATTCGTCTCATTTCTCCAGTTCCTCTTTTCGCCTCAGTTCTCGTTTTCTCTTTGTTTTGCATCTTTTTTTGTATCGAAAGTACATTTTTTTTCCAGATAATTGACTGCGTGTCCATTAAGAGAATTGTACTCATTAGTTACGCCTCATTTTTGTTCACGTTTTCTTTTTCACTTCCTCATTATTGCTACCCGATTCGCCTCCTCCAGCTCCTCTTCACCCTTCCTTCAGTTGTTGTCTCATTCCCCCTCTTCCTCCTCTCTTCTCTCCCTAGTCTCGTTTATACGCACATTTTCTCACTCCCCACTCGTTTCTGCTGCCTCATTTTCCTTCTCCTTCTCCTCCTCTTCCTCTTTTCCTTCCTCCTCTTCCCTCGTTCCCTCTCGCTCTCAAACTCACATTTCGTCTGTCTTTTTATCTTCGGATTATTTTACAAAAGGTCCCTCTTCTCTTCTCCTTTTCCTTATCCTCCGTTTCTGACACTGCTGCCTCCTCCTCCTCCTCCTCCTCCTCCTCCTCCTCCTCCTCCTCCTCCTCCCTCATTCTTCCCGTAATTTCCTTCCCGATCCTCTCATTCTCTTATCTTACAAAACGTCGCATTGCCTTCCTTTTTACGCCTTTTCTCTTGCTTTATGATCTTCCTATTTGCACTTATCTCCCTCCTCCTCCTCCTCCTCCTCCTCCTCCTCCTCCTCCTCCTTCCACCTCTCTGACACTCCCTCGGTAGTCATGGTAGTTGAGGAGGAAGAGGAAGTGGAAGAGGAACAGGAGGAGGAGGAGGAGGAGGAGGAGGAGGAGGAGGAGGAGGAGGAGGAGGAGGAAGACATATGCGTGTGTTTACCACTTTTGTCTTCCGTGCAGGGGAGGGGAGAGAAAAGAGCAGGGAGGGAGAGAGAAAAGGGAGGAAAAGATGAGAGGGGATTGTAGGGAGGGAGGGAGGGAGGGTTCCGAGATATATGTCCGGGTAAAGAAGGGGAAGTTGAGGGAGGGAGGGAGAGAGGGGAGGCTGTGAAAAGGAGGGAAAATGAGAAG
>NC_087163.1:24969584-24984584 GCF_035594125.1 Scylla paramamosain | reverse complement strand
CTTCCTATCACCACAACACCAATCACTATAATAATTTTGGTTTCGTTATCTTAATTTTTACAAGGTAGTTTTCTCCTCCTCCTCCTCCTCCTCCTCCTCCTCCTCCTCCTCCTCCTCCTCTTCCTCCTCCTCCTCTTCTATTTTCTTCTTCATGGCTCTGTAAAGTGAATGAATATATAAAATGCCAGATGAGAGAGAGAGAGAGAGAGAGAGAGAGAGAGAGAGAGAGAGAGAGAGAGAGAGAGAGAGAGAGAGAGAGAGAGAGAGAGAGAGAGAGAGAGAGAGAGAGAGAGAAATATATGAAAATAAACTCCCTGCCTCATGACGTGCACACACACACACACACACACACACACACACACACACACACACACACACACACACACACACACACACACACACACACACACACAAGAATAATCGTTGCTTCTTTGCGTTTAAGGAGGACAGCGACCTTCTGCCTTATCTTCTGGAGGAGGAGGAGGAGGAGGAGGAGGAGGAGGAGGAGGAGGAGGAGGAGGAGGAGGAGGAGGAGGAGGAGGAGGAGGAGAGAAAAATATTGATAGGTGGAAGTAAAGAGGAGGAAGGATAAGATAAGGAAAAAGAATGGGTGGAGAGAGAGAGAGAGAGAGAGAGAGAGAGAGAGAGAGAGAGAGAGAGAGAGAGAGAGAGAGAGAGAGAGAGAGAGAGAGAGAGAGAGAGAGAGAGAGAGAGAGAGAGAGAGAGAGAGAGAGAGAGAGAAAATGGGGCGGGGGAGGAAGGAAACTGTGGAAAAGCAAGGAAGGAAGAGGAGAGAGATAGGAAAGAAACCAACTTGTAAGAGGAAGCGATGAAAAGGAATAGGGGGAGGAAGAAAAAGGAAAACGGGAAAAGAGGAAGAGAAAGAAACAGGAAAGGAAACTGGAAAAGGGAGGGAGGGAGGGAGGGAGAGAGAGAGAGAGGAAAGCCAGGAAAGGAAGCTACTGATGAAGAGGAAGCGATGAAAAGGAAGAGAAAGGAGAAGGAAAAAGGAAGGCTGGAGGAGAGGGAGAGGAAGGGAGAAGGAGGAGGGGAGATGTATATTTTTTGGCCAAGTGCCCGAGTATCTCACTGAAATGTGACCGTAAACTCAAAGTAAGTTGGCAAGCATCTCTTCCAGCCAGGAGGAGGAGGAGGAGGAGGAGGAGGAGGAGGAGGAGGAGGAGGAGGAGGAGGAGGAGGAGGAGGAGGAGGGAACAAGACAGGATATCGCCGCTCCGCTTCACGAGAGAGAGAGAGAGAGAGAGAGAGAGAGAGAGAGAGAGAGAGAGAGAGAGAGAGAGAGAGAGAGAGAGAGAGAGAGAGAGAGAGAGAGAGAGAGAGAGAAATAGGTGTTTTTAGTTTGGTTATTTGATATCAATCTGTCGATCTTACCTTCCTGCAATCAACTGTTTCTCTCTCTCTCTCTCTCTCTCTCTCTCTCTCTCTCTCTCTCTCTCTCTCTCTCTCTCTCTCTCTCTCTCTCTCTCTCCTTCACGCGCCATCGACCTGCCACTTCGTCTTCATCAATTTTCTCCTTTCTTTTTATTCCTCCTTTCCTTCAGTTTCACTTGGTTTCATAATTAAAAGCTTCTTATACATTTAACCTTCTCCTCCCTTCTCTTGCTATTTCTCTCCCTTCCATACGTATCCTCCTCCCAAACTCTCATTTCCTCTTTCCTCCTTCTCCTCTTAACCTTTAATTTCTTCATCTTCTATTGTAACTCTCTTTTCTCTCTTCCTTCCACTCTTCTCCCTCCTTTCATCTATTACCTCTTCGCTTTTACCCTCTTATTCTGCTCTATTCATTCATTTTCTTTAAGTCTTCCTTTATTTATTTTTCTCATCCCTTCCATCGCCCTTCCTTCCTTCAAGTTGTTTTTCCTTCCTTCCTTCCTTATTTCCCTTCTTTCATTTCCTTAACTTATCAGGTTTCTCTTATCTCCTCTACTGTACTAATCTTTCCTTCCATTCTTCCTTCCTTCCTTTCTTCCTTCCTTCTCCAACTCCTGCTTCTCCTTCTTTCCTTCTTTCCTTCCTTTCTTTCTTTTATTTCCTTAATCATCAATGTTTTATATTACCTACCCTCCTGTATTAAGCCTCCCTTCCTTTACCCTTTCCTTCAGTTCTTCCTTCATTCCTTCCTTCCTCAATTCACGCTTCTCTTTATTTTCTGCCTTCCTTCCTTCCTCCTTTAACTCCTCTTCTGCTCTAAGCCTTCCTTCCTTCCTTCCTTCCCTCATTTCTCGGTCCCTGCTTCTCCTCCTACTCCTTTTACCTGCGCTTCTCGGTTCCCTGTCCTCTTCCCTTCCCGCCTCCGCTATCGGCCACTCCCCAAGAGAGGCGACTGACCGACAGAGGAAGGATAATTTTGACGTTAATTCATTTTCTCCTCAAATGGGATTGAAGTAGGGTCTGATTTTGGGGAAAACACCATGAAAAAGGAAGCAAGAGGAGGAGGAGGAGAAGGAGTAGGAAGACAACAACGACGACAATGTAAAAAAAAAAGAAGAAAAAGAAGAAAAGAAAGGGAAAAATGAACGCCAGTTAGAGGAAGAACTCGGGAAGCACGAGAAAAAAAAGAAAGAGAAAAATTAAAATAAAAGAACAAGAAAAATCCCTTTGACTGACATATGAATAAATAAAATCTGTTCTCTCTCTCTCTCTCTCTCTCTCTCTCTCTCTCTCTCTCTCTCTCTCTCTCTCTCTCTCTAATCATTGAAGTTAGAATAAAAGGAATACATAGAAAAGAAAGACAAGACTGACAGATGGACATAGAGAGAGAGAGAGAGAGAGAGAGAGAGAGAGAGAGAGAGAGAGAGAGAGAGAGAGAGAGAGAGAGAGAGAGAGAGAGAGAGAGAGAGAGAGAGAGAAAGGAAATGTCAGGTACAAAATATTAAAAGGACAAGGATCAACAACTCACTCTCTCTCTCTCTCTCTCTCTCTCTCTCTCTCTCTCTCTCTCTCTCTCTCTCTCTCTCTCTCTCTCTCTCTCTATGTATGTGTCCCTTTTGATTTCCTATCTTTTGAATAAAACGTACTACACTCACACACACACACACACACACACACACACACACAGTAAACGGCTTCATCAGTCAGCAGAAAGAGAAAGAGAGAAAGAGACAGAGGGAGAGAGAGAGAGAGAGGGAGAGGACAGAACCCATAACAACGCGGTACAATAGAGACAAAAGAAGCAGCAGCGACACAACCTCACAGGCCCAGGAACAGAGAAGGCAATCATCCCTTCTCAGACTTCCCTTCGTCGACAGCCAAAAGGAGGCATTAGCGGGACTTACTGGGAACACAACACGGCAGGGAGCGCGGGGGTTAAGGTACAGTCATGGCTGAAACTTTACGCCCTATTCTTCTTTTCCACTAATTTAACCCTTTCACTGCCAAACGAAACAATTAACACTAACAGAAGTAATGCACGAAATCTTTATAAGCATCTACAAGAAAGAAGGGGATTAAAAAGAATGGATTTTAAAATTTCTATCTAGTTTAAAGTAAAGATGCCTCACAGAGATTACTAATTAAGAAAATATGTAGCAAATAGCATTGATACGGTTAACCATTTCGCCTCGACCGTAACTCTTCCGATGCGCCTTACAAAACCTGGGAAATGAAGCGTTCAAAGGAGATCAGAGGATGTAAGAGTGAAGCAAGACGATAAGCACAGTGGAAGTGAAAGTGTCAGGTTGCAAGACTTCTGGCCGCGACTGTGCAATGTTAGGAAGACTCATGAATGTTCGTATCTGTCAATTCAATACTAGATCGTTGAGTTATTTTATATTCCAATCTTCTTCTTCTCATATTCATTTATTACTGTATCTTTTTTTTTACATTTTCTGCATATTAGGAAACTTAAAGGTGACAATTTCATCTCACCAAGCAATGCTCCCTTCCTCCCCCCTCCTCTCTCCTCCTCCTCTCTGCATATTCCTGTCTTTTTCTCTTTTCTTCCTCCTTTCCTGGAATTTTTAGATATTAAAGAAAGTTCATCACGCCTTAATTTGCTATAAGGTAAGTTTTTAATATTCTAACATTTCTCTCTGCACACTCCTGTCATCATCTCTTTTATTCTGTTTAGATGACATTAAAGGAAATTTCATCGTTTAAACTGTTTTCGTGATTAACATGTTTTAAAAAATTCACCACAAGCTTGAGTTTTTAACATTCTAACCTTTCACTTCACACAATCATACTTCCAGAGAGAGAGAGAGAGAGAGAGAGAGAGAGAGAGAGAGAGAGAGAGAGAGAGAGAGAGAGAGAGAGAGAGAGAGAGAACGTACCCTCATCCTCTCAATTTCGGCGGTACTAAGACTAAAATGAATATTCGGCAGATGGTGCTGAGATCAAGGCACAGGGAAGGCGGTGCGTGAATGCCTCCTTGTTTATCCGTTAATTAGAGAAACGTACCACAGCTTTTACTTCACAAAAAATGCCTGTAAAATTGACACACGGTACAGAGATCAGGTGTACAAGTAAAGAAGTGTAAACAACATGGATTAATGAATGAAAAGATCGTAAAACTCACTGAGGCAAATATAACGTGATGTATTCCCGTGAATGACATATAATTCAACAAATATGCCGTTGTGAGAAAAAAATTGTACGATGAAAAAAATAATAAATGAATAAACACTGGTAATAATGGCCGGGCAGTTTTAAATGTCAGAGTTGCAAGGTAGTAAATGTGAATAGCAAACACTGCAGCAAAACACATTATCAGCGTTAAGGATGAATTAAATTATGCATTATGTTCTGGCGCAATAGTGTTTCCGAATCATGAAAGGGAATTAAAATGTATTCGGGCAGCATCCCACTCGGGGGCCGGAAAAAAAAAAGATCGACAATGCATTAATAAACAGCAGCAAACGAATGTAACAAACAAAAAAAAAAGGAAAAACATCAAGGCAAAGACTTAACAACATACGTGTGACCATGAAAAAAAAAAAAGAATTGTGACAACTCAGAATTATAAATCGCACTAGCTTCACTTTTCCGCGAACATTTTAAACACTACATAGTTTGTTACCGTATACATACACTACACAAAGGACGCGGTGGCCGTGATCAGCGCAATGGAGTGGAGAGTTCGCTGACCCAAGTTTGAAATCCCGGAGAAATAATTAATACCACTCAGGTGGTGTGGACAAGTGGATGAAAGATAATCCCGTGGAAGTGGCATAAAGACGACAAATACAGGGAATAACAACTAGGGAAAGACAGAAGCTTAGATGAAGAGATGTAATTCAGTGAGACAGGAGACAACTGGGCCTGAAGAAAGAAGATTCACAAGACAGACTGCTCCACTGTACCAAGGCGGCCCCAGTTCATAGATGATATTAAAGAAGAATAATGTGAGAATCCCCTGTGCAGTATTTCACTTCCTATACAGGCATATGAAGTAATGAGGCACAGACAGCAAATGAAGGGGATTCACCTGAGATTACGGAGGGCGGGTGAGACGTCCATTAGAGAGGGAAGCACAGGGTACAGAAATAGATAATGAATTAGATAGTGGCTGTGGCAGGGAAGATTTGGGGTTGAAATGTAATGGTGCCAAATGAATATGTAAGTACATCAATTTTTTGTTTTTTTTTGTTTTAGGAAATATAAAAGGTAATGGTGGATGAAAAAAGTGTTCGAGAAAATGTTTTGTGGTGAAATGATGGACAGGAATGCGAAATGAGGTGATGTTTTTGTATTGTAGGAAAAAAATGAATAAATAAAGCAGGTACAAAGGAATAGATAAAGAAGAGGTTAGATGAGATAATGATGATGGTGATGATGGTGGTGGTGGTGATGGTGGTGGTGGTGGTGGTGGTGGTGGTAGTGATGGTGGTAATTCAATTTGTAAATGTCTGTGACTGTAATTACTGCGATGATAAGTGGAATTAAGGGCACACACACACACACACACACACACACACACACACACACACACACACACACACACACACACACACACACACACACACACACCGCTAACCTTTTAAAAATGTGGCCTAAAAAATGTCTATTAAAGTTTCATTAATGCATAATAAAGCACAATTCAATTAAGGCTTCCACTACACACTTGCTGCGCCACATTGTATTGTAGGGCAGGTAAAGGTAATGTACTCACTCACCTGGCAACCTGTCAAGACCTTACCTTACCTAACCTAACCCTAATTTAACCTAACCTTACCTAACCTAATCTAATCTAACCTAACCTAATCTAACCTAACCTTACCTAACCTGACCTAACCTTATCTAACCTAACCTGACCTGACCTGACCTGACATGACCTTACCTGACATGACCTTTCCTATTCATCCACTTGATATGACCTTTTTTATTTACAAACCTCACATCTCTTCTCCATCCACCAAATCTGACTTCCAATTTCCATCCACTTCTCTTCACTCAGCGTCACATATGGTACGACTCACTATCACCTGACCTGACCTCACATGACCCATCCGACATGATTTCAGATAAACATACTTGACATGACCTATTCCACCTCACATGATCTCCCATCCATTTGTTGTAACCTTCCCTCCACCTGATACAACCTCTATCCCATCCACTTGAATTGACTCTCCTGCACATAACGTGACCTTCAGTTAACCTCTCTCTTATATTTTCATTTACTGTAATTTCCACAAAGGATAAAATATGATGAACTAAGGTAATTCCATTTGGGCTATTTCTATTGTTTATTTATTCAGGTGTGCATTAAAGGTTCGCCTAATAGATCCGGCGTTGGTGTTCATGAATATTTGCAATTCAGATGTACATAAAGTTGAAGGAAAAGACAAATAAAATATCAATATCTTTCGACTTCTATCCAATCCACTTGAACTGACATGACCTCTCTTCCACCTGACATGACTTCCCCTTCACCCACCTGACATGACCTCTATTCTCTCCACCTGAAATGACCTCTGCTCTCGATCCACCAGAGATGAGCTGTCCTCCTTCCTTCTGCATAACCTCAATTCCACCCCACCTGCGTGAAACATGACCTGCTTCTCTGACCCACTTTCGAAACATAAATATTAGCGAAATTAAATCGAACTAAATAATCAGAGAAAAAAAAAATGGGAGAGGGAAGGGAAAATATTTGGGATGGAAAAAATAAATAAAAGCTGAGATGAAAACAAGGTATCAGAAAGAAATTAAAACTAACTAGACGAATGAAGCGGTAAATAAGCTTTTCATATCGATAGCAGAAAACAAAATATAAGGAAATACGGAAACAAATTGCAGGTGTAGATAAAAAAAAATGTAAAGAAATTTATCTATACAAGGAAAAAAAAAAGATTACGCAGGTGTAAAATAGAACTGGAAACGATTAAATACGAGGAGAAAGAAATATTATGCATGAACAAATATAAATAAGAAGAAAAAAACAACTGCTTTTCGGAAATGCAACTTTAAACCATCCCAAGCAAAAAAAAAAAAAAAAAATACGATTATGAAAAAAAAAACGAAAAAAAAGAAAAGGATGAAATAATTAAACATCACACTAATAGCATAACACTAACAAAAAACTCGTACACCTAAAAATAAAAAAGGAAAAAAAGTAAAACCAAATCAAATGAAAAATCAATTCACCACCACCACCACCACCACCACCACCACCACCATGACCCTAATAAAGAACGCCTCATCAGAACAGAATGAGAGGCAATTGCAGTCATTAAGTATCGCCAAATAGCTCATCTCCCTCTTTACGGTCATGGTAATTAATACTCTTATAATTACTCAGTCTCTGGGGGAAGGGGAGGGCTGGAGGAGGAGGAGGAGGAGGAGGAGGAGGAGGAGGAGGAGGAGGAGGAGTCATGAGTGAGGAAATGAGAAGGGAAGCAAGAAAGGAGAGTCAGTAGGGTGATATATGAGAAGGGAAGTGAGGAAAAGGAGCCAAGAGTGAGGAGGAAGGAAAAGGAGAAGAGAGAGAGAGAGAGAGAGAGAGAGAGAGAGAGAGAGAGAGAGAGAGAGAGAGAGAGAGAGAGAGAGAGAGAGAGAGAGAGAGAGAGAGAGAGAGAGAGAGAGAGAGAGAGAGAGAATGCTAGGCTAGGTCTGGAGTGAGGAAGAAGGGAGACAGAAGGGAGAAAAGAGAAAGAAGTGAGAAGGATGATAGAAGAGGAAGAGAAGGAAGGAGGGACTGACAGTGAAGGAAATGATAAAAAGAAACGGGGACAGGGGAATAACTGGAGGGAACAAGAAAAATAACAACAGGTGTGGGTGAAGGAGAGGGAGACAGAGATGGGAGGAGAGGAAGGTAGTGAAGGAGAATGGTAAAAGAAAGGAAAAACACGGACGAACAACGGGAAGCAGGAAAAGACGAGACGAGGAGAAGGAGGAGGAGGAAGAGAGGGAGGGATAGATGAGAGAAGGAGAGATTGGTGGACAACAAGGAACAACAAAACTAAAAAGAAAAAAATAGAGAGAAAAGATGGAAATAGGAGAGGGAGGAAGAGCAGGAAGGGATAAAGGGATGAGGGAAAGAGGAGAGAGAGAGAGAGAGAGAGAATTAGAATGACAAAGGATTGATACGAGTAATAGAGAAGTACAGACCTGTAATACCAAAAAGCGGATTATTGGTTCACTGGGGAAGAGAGAGAGAGAGAGAGAGAGAGAGAGAGAGAGAGAGAGAGAGAGAGAGAGAGAGAGAGAGAGAGAGAGAGAGAGAGAGAGAGAGAGAGAGAGAGAGAGAGAGATACCCAACATTCTACAGAAACTAGAAAAAAAAAGGAAACAAAGGTGACAATTTAATCTCTCTCTCTCTCTCTCTCTCTCTCTCTCTCTCTCTCTCTCTCTCTCTCTCTCTCTCTCTCTCTCTCTCTCTCTCTCTCTCTCTCTCTCTCTCTGTGTGTGTGTGTGTGTGTGTGTGTATTCCCTAATGTAATGAGTGGTTCTATTCGTCTGTTTCCTAGTTCCCGAGGCAATGAGAGAGAGTAATGGTGAGGGAGAGAGTGAGGTGGAGGAGAAAATGACAACATTACACGGATCACCTCGTTCATTTTCAATTCTTCACTCGCAAAGGAGAAAATGTGTATTGGAGAAGGAATGAGAGAGAGAGAGAGAGAGAGAGAGAGAGAGAGAGAGAGAGAGAGAGAGAGAGAGAGAGAGAGAGAGAGAGAGAGAGAGAGAGAGAGAGAGAGAGAGAGAAGTCTTCTGCTATTAGATTCGTTCGTTTCGCCTTTTAACTGCCTGACTCTCTCTCTCTCTCTCTCTCTCTCTCTCTCTCTCTCTCTCTCTCTCTCTCTCTCTCTCTCTCTCTCTCCTTTCTTTAATATTAAATGATAAAACAGTATAAAATAGTATTAATATCAGAGAGAGAGAGAGAGAGAGAGAGAGAGAGAGAGAGAGAGAGAGAGAGAGAGAGAGAGAGAGAGAGAGAGAGAGAGAGAGAGAGAGAGAGAGAATGAGGTGAAGTGGTGCCTCTGTTATCTGTCTCAAGTCCCTGGCCAGACACAGGAGGAGGAGGAGGAGGAGGAGGAGGAGGAGGAGGAGGAGGCAAAAGTGTGTGAAATGCAAGAACGTAAGATGAAGTAAGTTTTGCACGTTTTCTGTCAGTTTTGCACGTTTTCTGTCACGGTTTCCCATTTTCTTCGGAGACTCCTTTGATGTTTCTTCTTCTTTGTTATTCTCACTACGCCGTGTTTCTCTTTTCACTAACAGACTGTCTCTTCGTGTGCGACTTCTTTCAGTTCTTTACTCTCTTATTTTCAGTTTTCTCGTTTATTTTTGCATTTATAATTTCCATCTGATTTCATTTTGTTTTTTCTAGTTTTGATTTTTCTTGCGTTTAGGCGTCAAGTTTGTATTTTATATAGTAATTTTGAAGTGAATTTTCTCAACCTAGTGTTTTTTTTTTTTTTTTGCTTTTTCTTTAATTTTCCTTTTTTCTATTATATATATATTTTTTTTTGAGGTGCTTTCAGTTGTTTCTCAAAATCTTCAATTTTCTGCTATTCATTTTTTTTCATTGACACTCCCTTTTTCATCTTTCACTATTTTTTTTTTTTTCAATTTGAGATTTCCTTTTACAGTTCATCCATATATATATATTTTTTTTCTCCACTGTTTTACGAGTTCACTTTTATTCCTCTACCTTTAGCTTTCCTTTTACTTTCTGTTCATATTCCACTTTGCAGTATTTCAATTTTTCTCTCCCTTTCTTTTCAATTTCATTTCTCAAGCTACAACTGTTCTATTTTACTTTTTTTTCATATGCAGTTCCTCTTTACAATATCTATCAATCATTCCTTTACTCAAAAAACTCGAACCTGCATATTTTTTCTTCACGTATCCACAGTTAAGTTAAAAATAACAAGTCTTCATAACTTACCAGAACATATTTTTTCCGAAGTTCTCCCTGCTGCTTCATCGGGCCATTTTCTATTTACAATCCCTTTTTCCCTTTTCTTTGATGTTTCCGCTTTCGGTTCACGAGTCAGCGAACAGGGCCGGGAGGGAAGATGAGGGAGGGAGGGAGGGAGGGTAGTAGGATGGAGGAAGAGGAGGGAAGATGAGGCTGGAAAGGAAGGGAGGGAGTGCATCAAGGAGGACAGTCAGGGAGGAATGTGTCAGGGGTTATTGAGGATACTGAGGGAGGGAGGAAGGGAGAGAGACAGAGAGGGTTTAAAGGAGGGAGGGAAGGAGAGAGGGAGAAGGATTGGGGTGCATTCGTCTCCCTCTCTCTCTCTCTCTCTCTCTCT
This sequence comes from Scylla paramamosain, assembly GCF_035594125.1. NCBI lineage: Eukaryota > Metazoa > Arthropoda > Malacostraca > Decapoda > Portunidae > Scylla > Scylla paramamosain. The sequence goes on along the minus strand of NC_087163.1, from coordinate 24,973,866 downwards.
CTCTCTCTCTCTCTCTCTCTCTCTCTCTCTCTCTCTCTCTCTCTCTCTCTCTCTTCCAGGTGGTTTAATTAACTACACCCAGCTGGCGGGTTCACCTTTTTCATGCTCCTCATATTTATATCCCAGTTTTCGCATTATTTCCACGTCGAGCAGTAAATAAGTGGCGTTGGGTGAGCTCTTGCTGGATTTAAGAGGCACCTGCTTATGTGGAGATCGGGTCTTCATTATTAGATATTAGTGTTGGTATTAGTATTAGTGGTGGAGGAGGAGGAGGAAGAGGAGGAGGAAAAACATGAACTAGGACAAGAACAAAAACAAAATGAACAAGAAAAATGAGCAATAAGAACAAAAACAAGAGAAGGATGAGGATGAAAATGAGAATGAAGAGGAGGAGGAGGAGGAGGAGGAGGAGGAGGAGGAGGAGGAGGAGGAGGAGGAGGAGGAGGAGGAGGAGGAGGAATCGGTTTTCTTCCCCCAGTGGGTCTTCTCTTTTACGCTTCTATTTCTTAACTGTGTTCATAATATTCTTTGCGTGCATTCCCCACATCTTCCATGTCTCTATTCAAATGCCAGACTCACAAAACTATGCTGGAAAAAAAAAAAAAGCTGGAAACATTAAACATTCAAGTATATATATTTTTCCCTTTTAAATTATTCACATTACAAATAGCACTCTTCAATTCAATTTTTTTATTTTTTTCCACCAAATTCCTTTCACATGAGGCAAGCCAGGGTACAAAAAATGGCAGAGACGTGAAATTATGTATAAATATATATATTTTTTTTTGTCTGTGATACTCATGAAATATTAATATCTAAATAATCACACATCTTTTTTTTTTCCCCTTTTTCTTTTGCCTTCCATTTTTCATTTACTTTACGAGACCTTGGAGTCGAATAAGAAGATAACAAGGAAAAAGAAATACGAAACTGCATTAACATTCCGTCATATCCGCTGCGCATTCAATTATTCACATATTGAGAACAGATTTCCTCCCTTTTAATTTCACTCCTCATTTCTTCCTTCGCCCGCCTGGAAAGTTCTCCATTCACCGTTAATTAATCATAAGGAATAAAAGAGGTATTCCGAGCCTTTCACGCGAGTCTCCCACATTCCTGGCGCGCTGCAAGTTCAAGGCAAAATAGATCTCAAAGTCCCCCCTGAATACACCCATGAGCTCTCCGTTTTTTCTCACAACAATGCCACTAATTTCCTTCCCTCTATTAATACAACTTTCCCTGCGAGGACTTGACTTAAACCTTTCAAAAACTCTCATCCTGTGATACAGTGAGCGTGGAGGGGTGAGCGGCAGGCGACTTAAGGCAGGGGGAGCGTTACAGCGTGACACGAGCACAACTCCTGCAAACTTTGGCCATTCTTAGAAAATGGCCACATATTTTACTGTGGAGCGGAAGAATAAAGATTTATGCCTGAGATCCCGAGCAAGTTCCATGCAATACAAACTTTCGTGACAATTTTACGCTCAAGATTCGTCAATATTTACGTCTGGCAGTGACTTTCATCAGCAGGGGACGTGGCTTCTTACTCCAAGTCACCCCCGCGCATGGAAAGACAGCGGCGATCCCTTCACGATGTACAACCTTCTTCCCCGTCCCTGTACAAAATTTAACGCCCCGTGCTCGGCAATACTCGTCTGACTTTCGCTACTTGGATGATAATTTAACTCCTCCCAGCACGGAAAACTCTCCCTGGCTTCATGAACCATACACAGCATTCTCCTTCTCTATCCTTGCACGATTTCTACACTTCATGATTTCTTAGTATTTACGTCTCACTTTGAGCAGTAAAGGGCGTGATCTGAAGTTAATTAAGCATAGAAAACGTGAGTACTGGATCCCTCAACAGTTGTCTCAAGGGGGTACTCATACTGAAGCACTATATTGAACCCATCTTTTGTATCACTGTAGTAACATGTACTAAGCTAAGCATAGAAAACGTGAGTACTGAATCTCTCAACAGTTGTATCAAGGGGGAACTCGTACTGAATCAATATATTAAATCCATCTTTTCTATCATTGTAGTAACATGTACTGGTTCACGTTTGAGTTTGTTAATTAAACGAGCTATTTTCCATCTCTCTTAAGCTTATCTAGTTCGTTGATTTTCCTTATATTTCATGTATAAAGTCAGGTAGTCAAATAAACAAGTGAATGTTAATAAATATTAGTTTAAATCTTATTAAACGATCTTTTTTTCTCTCTCTGTATTAAGTTTATCTCATATAAAAATGCTCGCTGTTTTTTTTTCTTGTATTTCATGCATAAAGTCAGTTGCTCAAATAAATCGGTGAATATAAATTAATATTAGTTGAAATCTTTCATTACATTCGCACAAACTAATCTTCCACTTTTTCCCTTTCCAATTCTAAGCGTTCATTCTTTTCTTCACAATTAATGCCTTCCTTCTTCCTTCTCCAACTCCGTATATTTTTTCCCTTTGCTTCTAAGACAAAGCCAATATTTTTTACTCTTCATCCACAATCTAATTTTCCTATTTTCCTTCTCTCCACCTTGACTATTTGCCCTTTTTCCCTCACAGCGTGTGCCATCCTCTCCTTTCTTGACATCTCTCTTTTTTCCATTCCGTTTCCCAGACTTCTTTTCTTTACCTTTCCACAAGCTAATCTTCCGTCTTTTCCCTCTCTGATTCTTCCCCTTCATCCTTTTCTCTCCCAGCTTATGATTTCTTTCTTCCTCCTCCACCTTCACATTTCCCTTTTTTTTCCTTCCGTTTCGTAGACAAAGCTTCCTCTTTCTCCTCCTATTCCTGAACTCTCCGGCAAAACCTTCATAGATCACTAACTTCTGTACTAAGAGTGTAATTCGTCTTCATCCCCACCCCGGAATCATTAACGATCTTTTCTCCCTAATGTTAAGTTTGTTTTGCATATGTATTACTGAAATGGGATCGTGTACCTCGAATTAACTACTTACAATCTGGTTAATGAGACAGAGAGAGAGAGAGAGAGAGAGAGAGAGAGAGAGAGAGAGAGAGAGAGAGAGAGAGAGAGAGAGAGAGAGAGAGAGAGAGAGAGAGAGAGAGAGAGAGAGAGAGAGAGAGAGAGAGAGAGAGATTAATGAACAGGACAGAAAAGGAATCCGGAGAGAAAGAGATGAACAGCATTACGGTGAGGGTGCGCGGACTGATACACTGACTGACTGACTGACTGACTGGCTGACTGATTGACTTCCTGTGAGCGATTGGCGGGCTGGCTGACTGACTACCTAACTGAACTGAATGGCTTGTTGACGGACTGACAAATTGACAGAGCCACTTACTAATTAGCTGTTTGACTGATTGACAGACGAACTGACTGGATAAATCAATGTCTGGATGATTGTCTGGCTGGCTGGCGAGGTCACACGGTGCGAGGCTTGCAAGAGTGAAGCAAGATACATCATACAAATAACTATTCTCACCTTGCACATTCTCTCTGCATGCCAACTCCTTTGTATCGTTTTCTTTGCCAATACAACACGCACATGCAATCTACGTGCAGATATTATGTTTTCTTGCACACACAAAGCTGTTTTCTGGCTTGTTTCCTTTATATACTAAAAGAGACATTTGTATGTATATATTTTTTTTTTTTGCATTTACTTATTTTACTGTGTTGCTCAATATTTTTTCTTTTATACATTAAGATCAGTTTGTTTTGATTTTCTTTTTTTCATTTAACAATGCAATTTTATTGCTCACTCGTGTTATTTTTTTTCTTAATTTGCTAAGAGCAATTTTTATCTTTACTTTTAAATTAACTGTTTTACTTTACTGCTTTTTTTTTTTTACGAGGATTGGTTTAGATTTTATAGAACTACATTATTTTATCATTATTTACTTTGTCATACACTGTCCCCTTGCAAACACCAGGCTGTTTTCTATGATCTGTTTGTCTGTTTTCTTTATATATTAAGGGGAACTTTTATTTTTCCATCCATTAAATCTATTACTTTATTATTCTCTCTATCCAACACATTCCCCAAACTTTCCGAACACACAACCATTTTCTATGACTTGTTTGTTTTCTCTATACATTAAATAAAACAATTTATATTTTTGATCTTACGGAGCTACATTACTTTATTTCACATATTCCCCCTTGCAAACACCCAACCATTTTCTATGATTTGTTTGTCTGTTTTCTTTATACATTAAGGCAAACTGCTTTACTTTGCCCTCCCTCCCTCCTACACTCCCTCACCCGGCGGCTTGCACTGCACGTTTCAGGCCAACAGCTGACTCGAGGATTACCAGCGGGTG
>NC_087163.1:24939584-24964584 GCF_035594125.1 Scylla paramamosain | reverse complement strand
GTGAGGTAAAAGGTGAGTCAGAACCTATTAAAAGAGTAAATATACCTGAAGTCTGGGTGAGGACAAGGGATGAGGCGGATAAATTATAGACTACTGAAAGACATGGGTGCTTCATGTTCCCCACGCCCCGTAAACTGTAGGGAATAACGCTAGACGCACCTCTCTTTGTAGACCTGCAGGGTACAGAGTTTACGTATTGGACATAAGCTACGTGACTTGTGCTGGAAATATGACCGACAGTGTACAGGAAATGTGGCAGCACTCCAACGTTTGTACTTTTGTCGATGTGCCTATGTTCCCTGAAGACTTGAATGACTTAAGTGCCTATGCTACCGAAAGCCTTGTTATTGACGTCACTACGCTCCTTGAAGACTTGAGTTATTGAAGTGCCTATGCTCCTCAAAGACTAAGTTATTCCCTGAAGACTTGGGTTACTGAAGCTTCTATGCTCCCGAAAGAATTAGGTTAAAAATAAAGTCAGAATAAGATGAAAGAACTAAGAGGTACCGTCAGCATATAAAGTAAAGGAGGTACGTGGTAGTGAAATGAGGAGACGTAATGGTGTTATTTAGATGGTACTAGATTCAGATTGAGTTACAGGGTGGCATATATGAACTGGGAGAAGCAATGGGCCGGATGGAAGAACAAGGGGAGTGATTGTGGCAAATGAAATAAAGGAGCTGGATGAAAGACGAGGAGTTAAATTGCTAATAGAATAAAGTTAACAGGTGGATAAAGGAAAATAGTTAGATATGTTGTCAGATATTACAGTAGGTGGAATTCGTAAAGTGGAGGTCGTGAATAAGGTAGAGGCGGTAGAAAGAGTTAAGTAACAAAATAAAAAAATGGGAAAAAAAGGTGAGAACGAGTTAACAAGTGAAAAAAAAAAGAGAAGAAAACAAACCTAAAACTGAGTAACATCTTAACCTTCAGTACACTCACAAACAAGACAAGGGATGAATATAGAACAAAAAAACAAAACAAAAAACAACAATACGAAGTGGAGGATGGAATCACGAAACAGATCAACAAAAATATAAATACTGGGACCACAATAACAAAAGTCGTGGGGTGAATAGAAAGGTGGAGAGGAAAGCGGGTGATGGTGGAAGGGTGGATTGCTGAGAACAGGGAGGGAGAGAGAGAGAGAGAGAGAGAGAGGGAGAGGAAGGGACGGGTGGATATAGCCTGCTATTAATATGCTAATAAAGATATTTTAATTAAGTCATTTGAACACTCATCCGCTCGTCCGCTCGACAGATTAAGCGGGAAAACGTAAAGGGAAAGAGAGAAACGAGGGACAAAAGTGAAAAAAGAAACGTAACACAGGAAGGAAAATAAAAGAAAAAGGAAAAAAAAAGTCTATAAGATTAAACGTTAGCAGGAAAATTGAAACAATGAAAAATATAACAAGGAATTTGAGAGAAAACAAACAAGAGAGAAAAAAAAAACAGTTTAATATATGAATGAAGCGACAAAAATTAAAACTATAAACAAAACAAATGGCGGAAAATATACAATGAGAGAGAGAGAGAGAGAGAGAGAGAGAGAGAGAGAGAGAGAGAGAGAGAGAGAGAGAGAGAGAGAGAGAGAGAGAGAGAGAGAGAGAGAGAGAGAGAGAGAGAGAGAGAGAGAGAGAAAGCGGATGACGAAGTATAAAATGAAAAAAAAAAATAAATAAATAAACGACAAAATTTAAGCACAGAATAATAGACAAGAGTAATAGGAAAAGAAAGAAAAGACAAAGGAAAAGAAAGAAAAGACAAAAAAATAAGAGAGAAAACAAAGAACATAAATCAACACCAAATAATAAAGCAAAGTACAAAGGAGAGAAAGATACACATAACAAAAAATAAAACAAACGAGTATTGAGGAAAGAGTACATAAAAAGGAGGAAAAAAGGAAGAAAAGATTGAGAATACAAGAGCAAGAAAATAAATAAAAGGAACATATTAATAAACAAGAAAAATGTAAAGAACGAAAAGAAATAAAAGTTACGAGACATTGGACTAGAAAGAGAGAGAGAGAGAGAGAGAGAGAGAGAGAGAGAGAGAGAGAGAGAGAGAGAGAGAGAGAGAGAGAGAGAGAGAGAGAGAGAGAGAGACTACAAAGGAACAAACGGAAAACAAAAGAGCAACAAAAAAACACAAAAACAAAAGAAAAAAACCGTAATGCATCACACACACACACACACACACACACACACACACACACACACACACACACACACACACACACACACACACAGCAGACATCCAACGAACTAAACCCATAGAAAAATGTGCGAGAGAGAGAGAGAGAGAGAGAGAGAGAGAGAGAGAGAGAGAGAGAGAGAGAGAGAGAGAGAGAGAGAGAGAGAGAGAGAGAGAGAGAGAGAGAGAGAGAGAGATTGTGGCAGGTGGGTGGTCTGCTTTAGTGTGTGTGTGTGTGTGTGTGTGTGTGTGTGTGTGTGTGTGTGTGTGTGTGTGTGTGTGTGTGTGTGTGTGTGTGTGTGTGTGTGTGTGTGTGTGTGTGTGTGTGTGTGTGTGTGTAGAGAGAGAGAGAGAGAGAGAGAGAGAGAGAGAGAGAGAGAGAGAGAGAGAGAGAGAGAGAGAGAGAGAGAGAGAGAGAGAGAGAGAGAGAGAGAGAGAGAGAGAGAGAGAGAGAGAGAGAGAGAGAGAGAGAGAGAGAGAGAATGAGGTGACAAAGTGTGGGATTATGATATACACTTTTCTTGTTGACATAATGATGATGATGATGATGATGATGACGATGATGATGATGATGGTGAAAATATTAGCCTCCATTTTTCATTAGCACCTTCTCGAGAAAACTTTCAAAACACTTCAGACATTTGCATTTTTCCCTCCTCCTCTCCGTCTCCCTCCCATCCGCGTACTGCCTTACTCGATCGTTACTAATATGATCGATAACGAAAAATATATACCTTTTTTTTTTTTTCCCTTTAATTATAACCTCCGATGATGGAAGAATGAATGTTTTCGCTTCAGTGCTAACCAGTGATGGAGGAATTCATAGTTTAGTGTGAGCATGTATCCTGCCTTTCCTTCTTTCATTCTTTCTTTTCTTTTCGTTCTTTTCAAGTTGCTTTTATATATGAAACATAAGCCTACTGTATTTTTATTCTTTTATTTAATGGTAGAGCGATTAGAACAAGATTTTTCCATGTCTCTGTATATTTTCTGTTATATAATATCTGGAATTTCTAGATTTTTACTTTTAGTATTGGTTAAAAAATTTTTAGGTTTATTTTTTTGTTGTTTAAGGTTTATGTACATTTAACATAATTGTATATTTGCTTACGTTCTCTCTCTCTCTCTCTCTCTCTCTCTCTCTCTCTCTCTCTCTCTCTCTCTCTCTCTCTCTCTCTCTCTCTCTAATAGCCGTGCCTGTAAAGTTATTTCCCCATTAATTTTGTTGACATTTCGTTTTCTACGCTTATGACGTCACATGACCGACTCGTGTTTTCTAGACACTTCTGAGAAAACGGAGCGAAAAATTCCAGGCCTGAATCAATCCCGGCTTTAGGCTTACCGGCTGGAACTTAATAAAAATCGTCAGCTAGGCCTAACTTTTTTTTCACCATTGGCCCATATATATCTCCCCTCCCCACACCCACTACCACCATCACCGCCACCACTACTGCTACTGCTGTCCATTACTGTCACTTCTCTCTCTCTCTCTCTCTCTCTCTCTCTCTCTCTCTCTCTCTCTCTCTCTCTCTCTCTCTCTCTCTCTCTCTCTCTCTCTCGAAACAGATGAGATGTAAACTTGAAAAGGTGTAAAACAACATCATCATCATTGCTATTGTTATTATCATTATTATTGTCATTATCATTATCACCAGAATCACCTCCAGTTTGGTTTTATTTATTTATTTTTTTTTCTGCCAAACAACACAACAATTATAATCTGCCTCATATTTTGTTCAGTTTTCAGCCACATTTTCATTTCGTAAGCATCAAGGATTGACATTTAGCTCGGCACAGTTCCCTCATTTCGTCACCTCGTAGACTCAAAATGAAGATTGTGCCATTTCCAACGAAACAAAGGTGAGTGGGGTCGCCATTGGCAGCGTCTCCCCTAGCGTCACATCAGAGGAACCTCGCCACTCGCGGCTTCACACAGCGTAATTTTCCCGAATTAAAAAGAAAAAAAAAGGGTAGGGGGTGGGAGCGGCATCTGTTTGAGCTCTGAAAGATTGCGTATTTAGGACATAAAATATCTACATTATTTACGAACAAGATAATTAAACGATATAGGATTCACTCATTTTTTTCCAGTTATTTTTTTTGCGGAAAAAAACTTTAAACGAATCTGGTCTTCCGTTCACGAAGGTAGATTAAAATATCGTCACGTATTAATTAACTTCACCTTTTTCTATCATTTTTCATGTATCTTGCCAAATCTCATTATCAGCCTTCCTTAGTCGGAATTTCCACTCTTTTATTATTTTATTGTTTTATATTTGGTATTCATCTAAGCTCATCCTTTGTTTATTTATTTTTTTTCTATACGAACTCAATTTATTTCTCTAGAATATTGTTTCTTTCCTTTAGCATCCGCCACTTTTGATACCCTCAGTTTCCTTACCCATCACGTTTTCCTTCTTTTCACATCGTTTCTACGTGCGCTATTTTCTTATTTTATTTCCCCTATTTCTTGTTCAAAATAAGCCCTTTTCTTGGAACAATCCTCACTTTCTTCACTCCTTCCGTTTTCCTTGACAATTTTCTCATTCAGTTTTTCCTTCTTGTTGCACTATCATTTTCATTTCGCTTCCTGTTCATTTAAGTTTATATTCCTTTTTCACTTCATAAAATTATTCATTTAAACTTAACGCCATCATTTTATCGCTCGATTTTTACTCTCCATTTCCATTGGCACTTTTCACTTCGGTTTTCTTCGTCATTGAATTTTCTCATTTCCTAATTTTCTCGATGTTCCTCCTTGTCTTCATTTCCTATACTTTCCACTATTGTCCTTCCTTTCACATTAACCTGCTTCCGTCTATTTATTTTTCCCTTCCATTCTCTCCTATAACTATTCCTTATATTCGCTTTATTTCCCCGTGTCGTACCAATATCATAATATCTATTACATTAGCTCTTCTAATTTTTGTTTCCCTTTATCATTTAATAAAATTTAATAAAATGGCCATAGTCATTTTACTACTGCATTTTCCTAATCCATTAATTTTCCCTTCAGCCTCCACTCATTTTCTACGTCATTTCATCATTAATTCCTCACCGTAACTCCAGCTGTTCTTCGTCCGGTAAACCCAACTATCATTTCCTGACACAATGTTTACCCTCTGTTTATAATTCACGTGACATACAACCCAGACAAACACCGGCGGTTGGCTGGCTGGCTGGCTTGCTTACACACACACACACACACACACACACACACACACACACACACACACACCATAACTTGAAAATGATGTAAAGAATAATAAGAGTCTAAAGAATACATGGTTCTCTCTCTCTCTCTCTGAACAAAGGATACACACAGCTGTCAGGTTACGTCCGCTCCTCTCCATCTCGTCACTCCCACACTTACCTGAAACATGAGAAAACAACACATTAGCACAGACACATAAGGTCAAAAAGACAAGAGACAAAGACGGATCTCTCTCTCTCTCTCTCTCTCTCTCTCTCTCTCTCTCTCTCTCTCTCTCTCTCTCTCTCTCTCTCATATAACCTTTAAGCCTCCCACTTTCATTTGCAGCAATACCCACGTTCACAGTTATTCCTGATTCTCTCTCTTCTCTTCTTCATTACTTGCTCCTCTTATTCTCCTTTATTTACGCTACTACAGCCATTTCTACAACATTTACTACTTCTTATACTACTGCTACAACTACCTAAACCTAAAACAATAACCTCAACATCAAACGAATCCAACACAAATAGACAAGAAAGGAGAAAACCGAACAGTATTTGTAGAGGGGCGGAAAAAGTCTACGGACAATACTACCCGCGTTTCACTACCTCCCGCAAGAGAGAAGGAAATGAGGTAAGGTATGAGAGCCTGCATTAGGAGGAGGAGGAGGAGGAGGAGGAGGAGGAGGAGGAGGAGGAGGAGGAGGAGGAGGAGGAGGAGGAGGAGGAGGAGGAGGAGGAGGAGGAGGAGGAGGAGGAGGAGGAGGCTTACATCTTAAAACTTATCTAGGTTTCTCCTCGTTACCTTTACTAATGACGTACCTGCAACACAGTTCTCCAAGACACCTGAAACTGCTCGTCTTACACACACACACTCATATTCTCTCTCTCTCTCTCTCTCTCTCTCTCTCTCTCTCTCTCTCTCTCTCTCTCTCTCTCTCTCTCTCTCTCTCTCTCTACTCTTTTCTCCCTTTCTCCTCCCTTCGCCCTGGCTTTGACACTTTTCCTTATGAATACTTATTGACTCATTATAATAGTGAAGATCCGGAAAGAAGTTTTGAAAGGAGGTACAAAGAAATGAGGATAAAAGATTTCACCTTCGCTTAGTCTCCTCTTTCAACCTCTCTCTCTCTCTCTCTCTCTCTCTCTCTCTCTCTCTCTCTCTCTCTCTCTCTCTACAGTAATACCACATTCTTCTCACATTCCTTTCGTCTCTCTTCACTTCTCGATCAAGCGCCAATCATTGCTCGCCTTCTGGGAACACTGTGTAATGACCAATGGCAGCCGGCGCTTCAGGGAGAGAACGACGGCAGGAAATCACGTTAAAAAAGCCATTAGCAAGCGTCACCAGCCGTCTGCAGTGCCCATTAACCAATCAGAATTCGTCACTTACAGATTATTGAACGGCGGAATCACGGAAGTCGGTCAAGTTTGATTGTCGTGGACGTGTTGTGTGTGTGTGTGTGTGTGTGTGTGTGTGTGTGTGTGTGTGTGTGTGTGTGTGTGTGTGTGTGTGTGTGTGTGTGTGTGTGTGTGTGTGTGTGTGTGTGTGTGTGTGTGTATACTGGAGGAAGAATTGTGTGTAGACTGGAGGAAGAATTGTGCTCTCTCTCTCTCTCTCTCTCTCTCTCTCTCTCTCTCTCTCTCTCTCTCTCTCTCTCTCTCTCTCTCTCTCTCTCTCTCTGAATAGGCTACTGTTCTTCCCACTATCAAAGGTTCCTGTGTGTGTGAAAGAGGCCATCTCTCTCTCTCTCTCTCTCTCTCTCTCTCTCTCTCTCTCTCTCTCTCTCTCTCTCTCTCTCTCTCTCTCTCTCTCTCTCTCTCTCTCTCTCCCCACAATAAGATCAGGAAACAAAGGCTCTTCTCCACCACCACCTCGGAGCGCATCATTATTCCACCCCCCTCCTCCTCCTCCTCCTCCTCCTCCTCCTCCTCCTCCTCTTCCTCCTCCTCCTCCTTCTCCTCCTCTTCCAGTCCCATGATTTCCTCCACACCTCAATGATTCTCTTCTTCTCCTTTACTCCAACCTTTCTCTTACTTCCTGCTGTCTCCCTTTCCCTCTCCCTCTCCCTCTTCTTCCGTTTTCCTCCCTTTTTGTTTTCCCTCCAAAAGTCGAAACAAATACTCTTCCTCTTCCTCCTCCTCCATGTTCCTTTGTAAGTTTACCTCCAAACTCTGGCGTGTTGAGAGGAAAGTTACAGAGTGAGGTTTGAAGGGTGAGAGAGAGAGAGAGAGAGAGAGAGAGAGAGAGAGAGAGAGAGAGAGAGAGAGAGAGAGAGAGAGAGAGAGAGAGAGAGAGAGAGAGAGAGAGAGAGAGAGAGAGAGAGAGAGAGAGAGAGAGAGAATACGTACCCTGGATATGGTTAAATATGCATGAAGGCAGGCAGGAGACTGAGAATAGATATGAAAATATACCAAGATACATGGGGGAGAGAGAGAGAGAGAGAGAGAGAGAGAGAGAGAGAGAGAGAGAGAGAGAGAGAGAGAGAGAGAGAGAGAGAGAGAGAGAGAGAGAGAGAGAGAGAGAGATTAATATGAATTTCTATATATAACTCAGTTCGTACGTACGTCTTGAAATTCTTAACAATAAAATGAATAATAAAAACGTCGAAGGAAGAAAAAGTGAAAAGTAAATGAATAGAAAACAAGACTTGTGTAAAAAAAAAAAGAGATGAATAAAATGAGAACTGTATAAAAGATGAATAAAAACAAGTGTTGGATGCATTCTTGATCTTCTCAGAACACTGTCTGTTTCAGGATCGTCGAGTGCTGGTGGAAGTTAATTGGTTTGCCTTTCAGTGTCCTTGGGGAATACGCAAAAATAAAAAAAAAGTCGGCGAATTCACTACAAATTGTCAGCACTTCAACTTAATTCCCTTTAGCAGACGTAACTTTATAACACACACAGTACACACGCTAACTTTACAACACAAAAAGGTGCAGTACACGTGCCTTAACAACTCGCGGGTACAATGGTTTTTGGAATGCATCACTTGAACATTTTTTAAAGTGTTTTTCACATGTTGGTCTTCGAGTTGGAGCCAAGTTTCCTGAAGGAGGATAAATCTAATTCTCCTCCTTCTCCCATTCTATCTTGGGGACGAGACGCTTAAGTGAGGCGTTAACTGTGTTGCTCTGCACTGAATGGGTCTCCTTGACATGAAGTTACTTGGTTTTAAAGGGAAACGAGTTTAAATCTTATTACTAAACATGACATGGAAGGCGTTGGGTGGTAAAGTTATTAGCAAACTGTTTGTGAGTTGTGGTATATAGAACATGAATTCAAGCATAGATTACTGCTCTGTTAACTAAAAAGTGGGCAGATGATAAATATATTTGTGGTACTGGCATACGTATTATTTAAGTTCTGGCATCGGATACAAATTACTACTTCGCTAATTATAGAATGAACAGAAGACAAATGTATGTGCAATTAAACTTAAATGATATAAAATGTTGCTTAAGAAAATCCAAAATTAATAAAGCAGTTGAACATAAATTGGAACATAAAATAGCATCACAAAAATTGATGTCCTATTAGGCAAAATAAAAGAAATAAATAAAACTGGACATCCATTTTAATGAGTTCCTTATGAAAGTTAGTTACGATCGACATTTTTTTTTTAATGCAGCGGAGAGATTGAGAACACAGGAAAAATGGCTTCCCCAGTCAACGAGAAAGAGAGAAAAAAAGACGAATGTTAATTATTTCTAGGCGACTACAGAATTATTTAGGACAGTAGTACAAAAATCAATTCTAAAAAAAATACGTAGGTGACCAGAGGAAAAATATGAAACAGAGAATGAACGAAACATAACCATTTACAACAAAGCGAAGTCCATTCATGAAAAAAAGACGAAGACACTAATGCAAAAAATCAAATTTAAAAGATGCGTAGTTGACCACTGTAGGAGAAAAAAAAGGAAAAAAAAAAGCAGTGAGAGTGAATGAAACACAGAACCATTTCCACCAAAACAAAACCCATTCACGAGAAGACTAACCCATTTGGCGGAAGATAAAAGAGACACTTAGGTGGGTAAAGAGTATTTTCTTCCTTGCTTCAACTTCTTTTACGCCAAACAGGTTAATTATGCCTTCACTCAGGTAAGACGCGAGGCACGTGCAGCACATCTCTTATGAAGCGAGGATTAGCATACCTTTGTTCTCCTTTGGCGCAAAATTCGTGTTAGTGAGGCCAACACCAAGCCAAGTTTTAATTCTTACCTCATTACACGGATTTTGGGGTTTATAACATGTTGGAGAGAGAGAGAGAGAGAGAGAGAGAGAGAGAGAGAGAGAGAGAGAGAGAGAGAGAGAGAGAGAGAGAGAGAGAGAGAGAGAGAGAGAGAGAGAGAGAGAGAGAGAGAGACATTAACAAATTAACAAACAGAAATACCCAGAAACGGACAGAAAGGAACCAAAAAGAAAAAAATACTATACAGACAGGCAGAGAGACTGACACTCACACAGCCAGAGAAAGAGACGGTAAATAGAAGTACCCATAGACGGAGTGAAAGGGAACCAAGAGAAAGAATACACATACAGACAGACAGACAGACAGACAGACAGACAAACTCACACAAACCAGAGACAGAGACGGTAAATGGAAGCAGAACGACAAATGCAAATAAATAAAATGCCAACATGAGAAACGCAGGCAGAAAATACACGCTTAATTTGACGCCGGAGAGAAGGTAACATCGGAAATCAGAAATCATCATAGGTATTTGCATCCGGACCATGAGATGTCAACGAGGAAAGAAGAGGGGAAAAGAGTAAGTGGAGGAGGGAAAGAGGCATCTATAGCAGGAAGAAGGGTAAGGGAAAAGGAACAGGGAGGAACAGAGGGGAAGCAACAACACCGATCAGGAAAAAAAATTAGGAGAGAGAGGAAAACACGACCGCAGCAGGAAGAAGGGGAACGAAGGTAGAGAAGGGATGTGTTTCCTTACCGAGGTGCTGTCAGCTTGTGTTATGGCCGCTTTGCTAATTAGGGCAATCGTAACAGTGGAAAGGGGAGACACACACACACACACACACACACACACACACACACACACACACACACACACACACACACACACACACACACACACACACCAAAACTTGTAAATGATGTAAAGAATAATAAGAGTCTAGAAAATATAAGGTTGTGTATCTCTCTCTCTCTCTCTCTCTCTCTCTCTCTCTCTCTCTCTCTCTCTCTCTCTCTCTCTCTCTCTCTCTCTCTCTCTCTCTCTCTCTCTCTCTCTCTAAAAAAAAAAAAAAAACTGTCGTCACTGATGAAAGTAAAACCTATCGAAAAAAAAAAGTTCCCCCTCTCTTACCGAAAAGCCTATTACTGAAAAAAAGAAAACGGAGTAGAAAATAAAATTCCTTGCTGTAGAGAGAAAAAAATCGCTAAAAAATGTGAAAAAATAAATAAAAAAATAAAAATGCCTTCACTGAAAAATCCAGAACAACTTTTTAACCCAAAATATAAATGATCTGAACTAACAACACTGGTACCTATATTTCATACGTGTATTTCATTATGGCGTAATACATTTCTTACTTAGGTGTAGTTTTTTTCTTTTTTTGCTTTATTTTGAATGTACATTTTGAATACCTTAACTTCCACGTCGCCAGCCCAGCAGAGTTTATTATAAAATCATAAAGTGAACAACAACAAAGTCTTCTCTTATCCTTTCCTGCGAGAATCCCACCACAATTATAGCATACAAATAACATTATATTAAGTAAGGCAAAGAAAGTGCTAATCTAATGATATATGTGTACTATAATATACTATTTTTTTTTTCCACTGCATTTTTTCGACATCAGACCAAGCAGGAGGAAGCGGTGGGTAGGGAGGAGCCTTCTAATGAACTATCCTATCTCTTTACCAAGTAGCTCGTTAGAATAAGACTTAATCCTTTCCTATAAAAATTCCATGTTTTTTTATTTTTTTATTCCATTATAAGCTGGAGGGAGAGGTGGGTGGGGAGGAGCCTTCTACTGTGCTACCCTATCTTTTTACCAAGTAGCTCGTTAGAATCAGCCCCCAGACAGCCGCGCAATGAGCCAAGAATCTGTAGATGTTTGTTTATCCTGTGAAATCCTTCGTAATCCTCTCCCTCTACTTCTCCTTCTCCTTCTCCTCCTCGTCTTTCTCCCCATCCTCCTCCTCCTCCTCCTCCTTTTTCACTTGGCCAGTATCCTTTCTTATTTTCTTCACCAATTATTTCCACTATTTCCTCCAGAGACTGTTTTTCCTTCCACCCGACAGTTTCATTTTCTCTCTCTTTCAATAACTGTTTTTTTTTCCGGTCGACGAGAGAGAGAGAGAGAGAGAGAGAGAGAGAGAGAGAGAGAGAGAGAGAGAGAGAGAGAGAGAGAGAGAGAGAGAGAGAGAGAGAGAGAGAGAGAGAGAGAGAGAGAGAGAGAGAGAGAGAGAGAGAGAGTATTAATCAGCGCCTTGGCTTCACCACCAAATATGAAGGAAACCACGTCACTCAGAAATTAACGTTGTGTGAGAGAGAGAGAGAGAGAGAGAGAGAGAGAGAGAGAGAGAGAGAGAGAGAGAGAGAGAGAGAGAGAGAGAGAGAGAGAGAGAGAGAGAGAAAAGAAAAACTAATTTGCACACTTGAAATTTCCTCCTTTTAATTATGTTAACTTGTATTTTTTTTCAGAAAGTAATGATTTCAGTGAGTTTTTCCTTTCTTGCACAAATGCTTTTTTTTTTTTTTTAATTTCTCTCCTTTTCTGTGATATTTTGTTGGTACTTTTTATCATTATTATCCTTGGCTCGCTTATTATGCAGAGATGAAAAGGTTTAATAATTTCACACACACACACACACACACACACACACACACACACACACACACACACACACACACACACACACACACACACACGCAGATTCAATATGGATGAATATTAAAAGGAAATGTGAATGCACGAGTGAATTTCTTGACGGAGATCACACTGACAAAGAAATAATTAGACCATGCAACTGGAGGAGGAGGAGGAGGAGGAGGAGGAGGAGGAGGAGGAGGAGGAGGAGGAGGAGGAGGAGGAGGAGAAAAAGAAAAAAAGAGATGATGATGAAGATGAAGATGATGATAAGGAAGAAGACGAAGACGAATAAGTAGTAGTAGTAGTAGTAGTAGTAGTAGTAGCAAACATCAACAGGCACCATCAAAACCCTCACCACCACCACCACCACTACTACTACTACTACTACTACCACCACCACCACCTGATAAAAAGAATAGGAAGAGGAAAACAATGATATCAATCTCTCTTTACCCTTTTAAAAGTGCCCTTTCCTGCTCTCCCCTCCCATGCAGTGCACCCCGCTTTCTTTACTCTCCATCCCACGCCTCTCGTTCCCCACCCGCACTCCCATCCCACACAACCTTACCTTTCCTTCCTACACGCTGCGCCTCCACCTCCGCCTTCTTTTTCGTACCCTTCAAGAGGAAAGAAAATAAGGACTAAATTCTTCGTGGACGTGGGTGACGCTCGTGGCCTATTTGTCATTCTGAAGGGACGTAACCCCTCCCCTCCCCTCCCTCTCCTCCCCTCCCTTCCCTTCCTTCCCTCCCCTTCATTCCCTCCAGCCCCCCTATTGCCATTATCTTTTATCCCACTTACCTCCTTCATCCCCCTCTCCTCCCGGCCTCTCTCCTCACTTCTCCCTCGCATTCCTTCTTTTCTTTTTCGTTCACTTCTTCCTTTAGTTTCTATTGCACTTTTGTTCTTCTTTCTTTCTCTTTCTCTCATTTTTTTTTGCCATTTCTACCTTTATTCTTCATATGCTTATTTCTGTTTTTCCGTCTTTTTTTTTTCCCCTTCAATCCTGCTATTCCTATTTACTCTTCTCTTACATCTTTCTCCATTCCTACTTCCTCTCCATACCACTTTGTTACAACTTAATTCCACTTCCCTCTCTCTCTACTTCTTCTTTTCCCTTCCTCTTCCCCTTCCACTCAACATAACATATTCCCGTCCTTCCTTTATTTAATCCCCTCCCCCTTCCCTTCCATAACAAACGCTACACTTCGATTCCCTCACTTCCTCTCTCTCTCTCTGTTTCCCCTTCATTCAGACTACTTATTAACCTGTAGTTCTCACTCCTCGCTATTTGCTTCCTTCCATTCACTTCCTCCAGCATCCCACCTTCTCGCCTCCATCTCCTCCTCTTCCTCCTCACTTCAACGGTTCATCAAATCCAGAACACGATAAACTTTGGAGAAAATGATAATAATGTAGATAAGAAAAAAGAGGAGACACAATGGCAGGTGGAAAAACAGGACACGACATCGCAGTGACGCCGATGACAGGAAAGTGGCAAAGAAAAAGAGTGGAAAAAACTTGACTGTCGGAAAACTTAACAGCACTTCTTTTTTTTTTTTTCCCACGCTCGCTTTCACGTTGCCAAAAGATAATGTGTATACGTGTAAACATATACAAAGAACACGTTTCAGACACAGTATAATAGTGTTCTGAGCTGCCACTGCTGCGATGAAGGGCGTGAAAAAAAATGTGTTGATGAGATATTGAATGTTAGAGAGAGGAAAGAAGTGACAAAGCTGAATGGGGTTAAAAAAGGTAACACGTCTGATTATTCTGTAATACTGGCGTGTCTTCTATTACCTGATATGAGAGAGAGAGAGAGAGAGAGAGAGAGAGAGAGAGAGAGAGAGAGAGAGAGAGAGAGAGAGAGAGAGAGAGAGAGAGAGAGAGAGAGAGAGAGAGAGAGAGAGAGAGAGAGAGAGAGAGAGTCCAGATAGCAGAAATATGATTAGAAACACACACAAAAAGAAAACGGTAAGAACACAACCAACAAAAATAAAAATAGTGACCTCATCAGACAGGGCACTGGAAAGGTCACTCAACTTAGTTATCAAGAACAAGTCAGGCAAAAAAGGTCACATGCAGCAGTAATGTGACAAGACAGCAGCGTGCGTGGGGTTTACTAGGAAGGTAACGAGCGCCTCTTCTCTGCATCTCTGACAGAAAACGAGAAACGCAAAGGAGGACGCTGCGACAAGACGTAAGACTGCAAGAATTTAACGAAGGAGAAACGAGAGAGGATTATTAATGTATATGACGTGGCATTATGAATCCTTGTTGGTTATGAGTATTAGAACAGAAATAAATGAAAGGCAGTATATTAATTCTGCCACTCTCTCATCACTGTTTTGCAACATCTGACCAACGCGAGACTAGATTCTGAACGCAACGGAAATGTAAGAATTTTATAGACAAATCTTTTCCAAGTGTAGCATTATGAACTTATAAGCTATAAATATAAGGAAAGGAATAAATGAATAAGAAACGAATTATACCTGCTGCACTCGTATGACTAAAATCTTACAATATTAAAGCCTCATAAATTGTTAGCATGAAAATATGAAAGCGAATTTTTAAGTAACATTTGTAGAGAAACGACATTTTCAAACATTTCAGCGTTTTATCTCGACAATATTGAACAGGCTTTAATGGATGTTTATGAGGATTTAACGATGTTTTCATGAGCCCTGTGCCAGCATAACAAGGATTCTTTATTCCCATTGTAAAATAAAAAAAAAAAAAAATAGCGAGAATACAATTAATCAGTTCTTTTCCCTTTGGAAACTACCCTCCTGTGGAAACTAAATTTAAAATACAATTCCTGATCAAGAATAGATAAATTAAATGTAAATAAGTAAATAGATGAATTACCAACTAACTAGCTAACTATCTCATTAACAAGCTAACTAACCAAGCAATAACATGAATAACTAACTAAACCAAACTAAACTAACTAGCTAAATAATTGAACTAAATAAATAACTAAATAAATAACTAAATAATTATCTCACTAACTAACCAACTAAATGAAAACAAGAGAGGACGACACTCCTCCAACCCAAGCAACACCAAGTCAACACAACATGAAAGCAACACAAGAGAAGGGAGACACGGGGGAAAATTACTGACGACAAGAGTGACGGCAAAGAGGACAAGGAGACGCGGGCCAGCTGACGGCGTCTCACGAGGGCCTGACGAGCGTGTGGTGGAAGAGAGGCACCCACGAGGCATCCACCCCACCCAGCACGAAAGCCACCGTCACCAACACTACTACTACTACTACTACTACTACTACTACTAAATTTGTGAGTGAGTGACAGTGAAAATGAGTGAGGAAGGTGATCTCTCTCTCTCTCTCTCTCTCTCTCTCTCTCTCTCTCTCTCTCTCTCTCTCTCTCTCTCTCTCTCTCTAAATCGACAAACCGTCACCATTACTTAAAGAAAAAAAGAAAGGCACTCGAGGGTTTATACAAAAGATCCTAAGCCATTAGACTCGGTAACAAAAACGTGTAATGACAGAGAGAGAGAGAGAGAGAGAGAGAGAGAGAGAGAGAGAGAGAGAGAGAGAGAGAGAGAGAGAGAGAGAGAGAGAGAGAGAGAGGGTTTAATATTAAGTTTTGTATCTTTGTTCTTTCGCTTCAAGTAATTTCGGTTTTAGCTTTTTTGATATCTCTCTCTCTCTCTCTCTCTCTCTCTCTCTCTCTCTCTCTCTCTCTCTCTCTCTCTCTCTCTCTCTCTCTCTTCGTTTATTTTTTTGCCTCATATTTTACAACGCATTTTTTTTTATCTTATTTAGCTTTCATGTGTATTTTATTTACTTTTTATTTATTTATTTATTTATTTATTTTCTTTACTTTTCATCATATTTATTCAGACAACTAAGCAAGTCCATTTTTCTTTCCTTTTCCGGCATTCATATTTCGTTTCCTTCTTTTTTCAGCACTTCATTCACTTCGTCAAATAATTTTCAGCCATCATTCTCTCTCTCTCTCTCTCTCTCTCTCTCTCTCTCTCTCTCTCTCTCTCTCTCTCTCTCTCTCTCTCTCTCTCTCTCTCTCTCTGTTCTTTTCTCCTTGTTTATCTGTCTTCACTATTCACACATTTTTCTTCCTCCACTCACTCAGACTCTTCCTCTATCCTCTTCCTCTCTCTTCGTTCCTCCTTTCCTCCTGCCTTTCCTCTTCAACACAATTTGTTCCCTCCACCTCCAAACTGACCAATAAAGTCTCCTGTGTCATAGTTTGATTTGCCAGTAGGAAAAAGTTATCGTTTTATTCAATTATCTTCGTTCGCATTAGCATTCCCTCTTGACAAATCTGTTTATATGATCGTTTTTTCTTTTCTCCTCCTCCTCATCCTCCTCCTCTTCCTCGTCCCTCTCCTACTCCTCCTCTTCCTCCTTCCTTAACAAATCTCTTCGTTGTTTGTATGATTAGCTCCTCCTCCTCCTCCTCCTCCTTCTCCTCCTCGATACTTGCCTTTAATCTACGTCTTCTAATCCGTTAATTTGATTGGACGCGTCATTATCCAGCTATCGTCGTGAAATGCCGTGCCTGTGTTGCCTGAGGAGTGGCCCTGTTACGTGTCTAATCCTCCTCAGTCAGCCAGTCGCTAGTCATGTTAAGATTAGCTTCATATAAACGTGAGATGTTCTGACTGTATTGGTTTTTCATCTATCCAGTCGTGTTATCTAGTTGATGTTAGTTATTTAGTGAGTTACTTGCCACTTTTCTTTCTTCTGCTTTTATCGTCCGTCAGTCAGTCACCAATTCACTTTTCTGCTAATCTTCACCTCCTACTACTTTTATCTTCACTCAGTCAGTTACCAACTAATCTACTTTTCTACTAATCTTCACTCACAGACTCAGTGTAATTGTCTTATCTTTTACCTAATACACCTAATCATTTGCAGTCAATCGCCTCTTCACTCAATCACTACTCCCACTCCTCCAGTAACACAGCTAATCACTCATACACTAATTACTCATGAACCAATCCTTGCTGTTACCTTACGATCCCCAACCTCCTAACACCCAATCACCCAGTCCATAATACCTTACTGTTTTTCATCACCTGACATCCAATCATTGAAAAAACTCCCTCAGGACTTTTCCTTAATATTTCCAATCATTTAACACCTCATCACCACCAGTCAGCCAGCCAGTCACCCAATCATCCCTCTGCCAGCGTTACCAATCATCCAATCACCAATCAAGGCTGGCGAGGTGCTGGATACAAGAGGATCATTAGACGCTGCCCTTGAGGAGTCGTTCTGACCAATGGGCAACGCGCAGAGCCACGCCACGGACCAATCACGTAGCGTCTTGGTGTTCTGGGAAACTTTTAATTCGTCCAGCTCATTACAGGGGAGTGGAGGAGAAAGGGAGTGGAGGAGGAGGAGGAGGAGGAGGAGGAGGAGGAGGAGGAGGAGGAGGAGGAGGAGGAGGAGGAGGAGGAGGAGGAGGAGGAGGAGGAGGAGGAGGAGGAGGAGGTAGGGTGATGGATGAAGGAAAGGCAGGGATTAATGAAAGGAGGTGAAGAAATGAGGAAAATACAGTTATTAGAGAGAGAGAGAGAGAGAGAGAGAGAGAGAGAGAGAGAGAGAGAGAGAGAGAGAGAGAGAGAGAGAGAGAGAGAGAGAGAGAGAGAGAGAGAGAGAGAGAGAGAGAGAGAGAGACTACACTTGGATGGGAAAAAATAATGAAAAGACGAAGAGAAAGAGAAAGTGAAAACTAGAAAAAACTGCACACACACACACACACACACACACACACACACACACACACACACACACACACACACACACACACACACACGGGTTCTGCAACAAATAGTCCACATCGTTTCTGGATTTTTGCATAATTCCCAATTTCCCGGGTCGCTGGTTCAAGGGAGGGGGTTGAGGGGATTAAAAAATGGTTGCATTCTCCCTCTCCTTCCCCTCCCTCCTCTCCCTTTCCTCCTCTCCCTTCTATACCTTGCCCTTCCACTAATATCCCCGTCTCCACCTCCCTTCCTTTCCCCTCCTCACATAACCTTTCCTTTCTACATATTTTCAGTCCCGTATCTCTCTCTCTCTCTCTCTCTCTCTCTCTCTCTCTCTCTCTCTCTCTCTCTCTCTCTCTCTCTCTCTCTCTCTCTTTCCTTACTTTACTGTCTACAAGCTTCTCTCTTTTTATTCTCACTTTTCCTCCGTTTCTTTCTCTATTCCCTTTTTCCTCCTTCCTTTACTTTCCTCTCTTTCTCACCTCGACCTTCCTCACTCATTCTACTTTTATCCACGTTTTCTTTGCCTACTTTTGTTCTTTCATTCACTTTTTTTTTCATAACTATCCTTCTCACTTCTCTTTCACTCTTCTCTTTCCATACATTTCTTTTTCCTTATCTTCCTCCACCTTCTGTACCTCTCTCTCTCTCTCTCTCTCTCTCTCTCTCTCTCTCTCTCTCTCTCTCTCTCTCTCTCTCTCTCTCTCTCTCTCTCTCTCTCTCTCTCTCTCTCTTTTTGCATGGACGTGAAAAGTGATGAATAATAAAAGATATTCATTTAAAAGTCTTTTGGTCTGTTCCTCCTTCTGTATTTCGTATTCATTAACTCTCTCTCTCTCTCTCTCTCTCTCTCTCTCTCTCTCTCTCTCTCTCTCTCTCTCTCTCTCTCTCTCTCTCTCTCTCTCTCTCTCTCTCTCTCTCTCTCTCTCTCTCTGTGTGTGTGTGTGTGTGTGTGTGTGTGTGTGTGTGTGTGTGTGTGTGTGTGTGTAATTTTTCGACACTCAAAGAGAAGAGAAGGAAGAACAAGATGAAGACGAAAACAAAAGAAAAACAAACAAACAAAAACAAACAGACATACAAACAACAACAGCAACAATACAAAAAAAAGGAATTTACTTGCTATAATAAATATGTTATGTCATTAGAGAGAGAGAGAGAGAGAGAGAGAGAGAGAGAGAGAGAGAGAGAGAGAGAGAGAGAGAGAGAGAGAGAGAGAGAGAGAGAGAGAGAGAGAGAGAGAGAGAGAGAGAGAGAGAAATAAAAATGTACCGATAAAAAAATAAGGAAATGAAACAAGTAATAAACAAAAATAATAATAAATAAAGAAGACAAGAAGAAAAAGAAGAAGAAGAAGATGAAGATTAAGATGATGAAAATGAAGAAAGAAAAAAGACGAAAAGAAAAAAAAAAGGGGGAGCAGAAGTTAGAGAAAGATGATGAGGAGGAGGAGGAATAAGAAGAGGAGGAGAAAAGGAAGAGAAGGAGAAGAGGAGGAGGAGGAAAAGGAAGAGAAAGAGGAGGAGGAGGAGGAGGAGGAGCCTAATGAATCCAAATACATTCCCAGTTTGTGAGGAGGCAATTTCAGGCGATGACCCAAGAACCGTTTTCTCTGACCAGGCGCATTTCTCGTTTTCTGTGGTAACGAGCCCACTTTCTGTTGCAAGAGGTGAGGGACAGACTCTCCTAAGTTTACCCGACGTGCGGCTGTTTTCATTCCCGCAGAGAGAGAGAGAGAGAGAGAGAGAGAGAGAGAGAGAGAGAGAGAGAGAGAGAGAGGGGAATTGGAGACATGAGCAAACAGGAGGAAAGGAGGAAAAATGAGTTAATTCTAGCAGTGTGGAAAAAAATGAGAGAGAGAGAGAGAGAGAGAGAGAGAGAGAGAGAGAGAGAGAGAGAGAGAGAGAGAGAGAGAGAGAGAGAGAGAGAGAGAGAGAGAGAGAGAGAGAGAGAGAGAGAGAGCAAATAGAAGGAAAGGGGAATTAAAAAGTGGATTGAGGATAGCAAATACGAGAGAGAGAGAGAGAGAGAGAGAGAGAGAGAGAGAGAGAGAGAGAGAGAGAGAGAGAGAGAGAGAGAGAGAGAGAGAGAGAGAGAGAGAGAGAGAGAGAGAGAGAGAGAGAGAGAGAGAGAGAATATGAAGACAAATTTTACATGTCTAACGAAAAAATATTGTCAATTTTCCCAGAGTCCTCCAAGCTTTATTTCACAATCTGTGCCATTTATTTTTGTTATATTTCTACAATTTTTCCTTTAAATTGAAGTGTTTACATTTTCATTATTTTAGTCCGTGGAATGCATATATTTTTTCAGACCACAGTTAATCAGCATTTATCCGCCCCCTTCTCTCTCTCTCTCTCTCTCTCTCTCTCTCTCTCTCTCTCTCTCTCTCTCTCTCTCTCTCTCTCTCTCTCTCTCTCTCTCTCTCTCTCTCTCGTATCGATAATCCTGCAGCCTTCCAGAATTAACTTTTTTTTTCTTTTCCGTATTTTCCTTCTCTTCTTCCTATTTGCTCTTATCTTTAATCTCTCTCTCTCTCTCTCTCTCTCTCTCTCTCTCTCTCTCTCTCTCTCTCTCTCTCTCTCTCTCTTTCCCCGTTACAATCCTCATATTTGTTCTTCTCTTTCCTCTCCCTCCCTTCACCTCTTTCCACTCTCCTCTCTCTCCAGTGCGTGTCCTCTTGACTACTAAGAGCATTAGAGAGAGAGAGAGAGAGAGAGAGAGAGAGAGAGAGAGAGAGAGAGAGAGAGAGAGAGAGAGAGAGAGAGAGAGAGAGAGAGAGAGAGAGAGAGAGAGAGAGAGAGAGAGAGACTTTATCCTTCCCCCTTTCCGCCCCCCCATCTCTCTCTCTCTCTCTCTCTCTCTCTCTCTCTCTCTCTCTCTCTCTCTCTCTCTCTCTCTCTCTCTCTCTCTCTCTCTCTCTCTCATCACTCACCTGGGCAAGCTCATCTCCTCATTAATTAAGTCTACGAGAAACAAAAGCATAACGCCAACACACACATCCCGTGTTTTTTTGTTCAACTGGAAATCTTTATAAACTGTTGACCCATGAAGCTTGTCGGGTGGAGATGAGTAGATGGAAGGATGGGTGAATACAGACAGGCAGTGAGATTGGTAGGTAAAGGGGGAAAAATATTTGATATGGATTGGCTAAAGGGTAGACTGGCGTGAATGGATGTGTGCTCAGATTTGTAGATGAGTAAAAGGATGAATGTGAATACAGACAGGTAGTTAGATTAGTAGGTAGGCAAAGGGAGGGGGAAATATTTGAGGTATGGACTTGGTAAAGGGTAAAAGAGGAATGAATGGGTGTATACCCAGATGTGGAGATGGGTGAATAGGTCGGTGAATACAGATAGGTAGATGCACTGCTAAGTAGGTGAATGGAAGAAAAAGTTAGGTATTGAATGGGTGAATGCTAAAGACGAGTGAATAAATGTGCAGGTAGATAATTTAAAAAGTTATATAATTAATGATAGGTAGATAAATAGCAAGGTAAAGTCACAAGCAGATTAACGGATACAGAAACCGTATCTTCAAGTTTGTGTGAGTCATCGCCACACTTTCTAAAGGCTCTAATGGAAACTGTTGAATTTCCAGGAGTGTTTTCGTGCTTACGTGATTCTAATGAGAGTTTAACGATGACTCTCCAGCACCGATATCGAAATTAACGAGAGTTTAGCGAATACTCTCCTGCACTGATAACAAGAGTAACGAGAGTTTAATGACGGTTCTCTAACAATGATATCGAAAGTAATTAGTTTAACGATGATTCTCTATTACTGATATCAAAAGTAATGAGAGTTTAACGATGACTCTCCAGCAATGAAAACAAAAATTATCAAGAACTTGGCTATTTTTTGTGGAATATCAGAGCCCTCCTGGGATTCTGAAGAGTTTGAGAATAAGAGCCTTAAGTTCAAACATACTGTACCTCAACCAACGCAATACATATATGATGACTGCCAAGCCAACAAACACTTAAACCTTTCCCTAAAAGCAACACTATTTCCTACACATTGTGCCTCAACCAACACATTCAACATATGAAGCTTATCACGCCAACAAACACTTTTAACTCTCCTTCTCCTGCTGAGTCCGTCTTTAGTTAACATTCAGAGTATTATAAAGAATAAATGTTTGTATGATCTTAAAGAAGAGTGAGAGAAAAGGTTAGTATTTTTTTTTTTCAAGCGTATAGTGATTTAAAACATTAGTACAAAGGAAAGTGTTGCAGATACTGAAGATGTTTATGGAAAAAATTGTGAAGCAGTGACAAGGATAAGCACTAGTATTTCTTGTGCCTCCAACAACACTCTACACATACGTAAATTACCAAGCCAACAACCACTTACAACTTCCCTACAAGCAATACAAGCAGGAGATTAGTTTGTTTTTTTCCTCTTCTATAATTACTGTTAGTGTAGATAAGAGAAGAACAATTAGGGCTTTCAGGTTTGTCGCTGTTTGGAAATCCACTTATATCAATTTGTTTCTGGACGTGAAGCATTTTTGTGTTTCGTGTTGATTCAGTTATTCACAAACCACTTAACACAATATTTTGTAAGTGGATATTCAGCAACTAATTTCCCATAATGCTGTAAATCATATACTCGTATTTTCTTTACGTGTAACCGAGTGATAGTTTTTTTTTTTTTTTTTATTTATCTTGCCTAATGCATCGCTTATCGTATTGCACTTTTTTTTTCATTTTTCGAAGGAATAAAGTTAGTTTCGTTTTTTTTTTTTTTTTTTTTTTTCACTGAAGCAAATATTTTAATGCGTTGCTGAACCAGATTTTAATGCGCTAATCATTTTAAGTTCTTTGTGATCAGACATGCGAGCAGTTTCCAAAAATTCCCGTTGGTAATCTCGCATTCATATATATACATTTTTTTCATATTTATTCTACATTTGGCTGAGAGTTTTGCAAGCGACGCACTCATTTGTTGCAACACGAGAAGATATCGCCGGTATTTATTGCAGGGTAGCGCTGGATATTTATAACAGTGCTGTGGATACCTTCATGACAAGAATCGCAGCTCATTTTTCTCCACACAAAGCCCACGTTCAAAGCTACGGCGTAATGGAAAACACCGGACGACGCTGCAACTTTCGACTCAACCCCGCACCGGACGCTCGGAAGGGATGAAGGCGTGTTAGTGTGGATTCTGAAACCTCCACCTCAACTACCACCACCACCGCCACTACGTCACTGATCTGCTTTCGCTGGTCCACTTTTCCTTGACTACTGCTCTCCTGTGCCGTGCTACAAAGGGATTTTCGTATTTCACAACCAACACTTCCACAAAAAACTCAATTTTGCTCACAGTTCATCTCCTTTTCCCTTTGTGACTTGGTTTTATTATTCATTTTTATTTTTTTATTCATTTATTTTATTTTTTTTCAAACTAACTGCCCTCCTACTTTTCCTGTTATTTTTTTTTATTTATTTCTCTCTTTCCTTTACGGCTTATTTTAGACTTTTTATGATGATTTCGTTTTGCTGCAATTTCCCTTTCCATTTATTTGCTGGTTTTCTTTATTCCTTTACTTAGAGATGTTTTTCCTTCGTTTCCGTTACCTTTCTTTCTTTCCTTACCGATTCCTTTCACGTCACTCTCATTTCTTTCTTTCTTTCATCAGACGGTGGACTTTCTTTCTCTTTTTTGTTTCTCTTTTACATCAAACAAAATATTAAACCAAACTATTAAGTCATCCTACACTTCGTATTTTCTTGTCTTTTATTCCCATTCTCTCCTCGGCTGCAATTTTATTCTTGTGCGACTTTCATTGCGTTAAGGAAGGCTGTCCGTGTTTTCTTAATTCATACCCTGCTGATGATGTTAGTTGGTGAGACGCAAGGACACTAATAATACATAGATGTTTTTAAAGTTTCAACTCAAAAACTCTCTCTCTCTCTCTCTCTCTCTCTCTCTCTCTCTCTCTCTCTCTCTCTCTCTCTCTCTCTCTCTCTCTCTCTCTCTCTCATCCCTGTGTTACGCAATGCTGCTCTACCGTGTTTGAGGAGGATGTTCGTGTCTGATTACTCCGACGCTCACTCCTCCATCAGCTTCCCGTTACATCACTCACTCCTCCCGGTGCTGTACATAATATCCAGTGGTACATGTTTGTTCTGAGGTATCATTATTAATTCTTAAAAAGTCTCACGTATTCATTGCGTAATAGCGACAAATTTGCTTTATAAAACATTTTTTGATCTATTTTATCTTACGTTTTATTTATTTTTATTTGTATTTGCAACTGAATATTAAGCTTGTTTTTCTTTTTGTCTGTTTTTTTTTATATTCATATTTGTTTTCTATAATATAAAAAGTAATGTATGGGTAGATTTCGAAAAGAATTTTGTTTTCATTTCAGAACAATAAAAAAAGTAGTTTGTATTATTCTGTATGGCTTTCTTCCTGTTATTGTTATTATCATTATTATCATTATTATTATTATTATTATTATTATTGTTATTAGTAGTATTATTATTATTAGTAGTAGTAGTAGTAGTAGTAGTAATAGTAGTAGTAGTAGTAGTAGTATCATTATTATCATTATTATTTTTGTTATAGTAGTAGCAGCATTAGCACTACCAATAGCAGTAATAAAAGCTGTCGTAATAGTAACCGTAAGAGACACATTATTATTACAATTGTCATCGTCAACCGCGTTATTTTTTTATCACCAATTCTTGGCAATGACACAACATTAATTAAACGACCACCACTACCCTTGAGCACCACTACCCTTGAGCAGCAGCTTACTCAGTGCCCGGAGGAGGAGCGGCACCTCCTGCGACACCCACCACTCACATCCTCGACCTACTGCGGCGGATGTCTGACGTAACCTATCGGAAACACATACATATTTACTCTACAGGCAATGATGTGATGGAAACGTACCTTTTTCACTCCCTACAGGACTTTTTCATCCGGTAGCAGCTCAGATCAATTACTAAACAGAATGTAATCGAAGTTACGTAAGCTAATCTTACAAT
>NC_087163.1:24929584-24934584 GCF_035594125.1 Scylla paramamosain | reverse complement strand
TCTCCTCTCCTCTCCTCTCCTCTCCTCTCCTCTCCTCTCCTCTCTCTCTCTCAAGATGTCCACTGAGGAAGGCTGCAGTCAAGTGGGTGGATGTGATATACTTGTGTGTTACCCTGCTTCCAGTCCCGCCAACGCAGCCCATCTCTCGCATTGCCCTGAGTGGTTTAGAATCCCCTGCACACCCGTCACCTATTCCCTGGAAGTGCAGTAAGAGCAATGTGGGAGAGACTGGATTAAAACAGAAAACATCAAGAAAAACCTAACTTGTACTTTGATGCCTGTGCGTGTGTGATGTCTTTGTGTGTGTGCGCGCGCGCCAGTGTTACAATGCATCACTCGTCGCTCCCTCACAACCAAACCGCACGAGGGAAATGAGTAAAAAGTAATAAATGAAGGCTTTCCGTGCAGAGACAAGCCTTTGAGTACACACAGATGAGGGCTCGGGGAAGGAGCTCAAAGCGGCATTAACAGAGGAACTGCACTGCATCCCTGTCCCGCGTGAGTCGCCTGTAACGAAGCCTCCACACCACACACCACTTCCACTCCAAGTGCACCATTGCCTTCACGCCTCCCGCCTCTAACCGCCTTTCCCTCCCGGTGCGCGGCTCTCTTACTCTCCTGCTTCTCTCCGCTTGCCTGCACCTCCAAGCCCCGGCCTCCAAGTGCTTTCTGACGCCCACACGACCTGAATGTAATCGATTCATGGTGTCTAGTGACTTGGGCCATAAAATTCAGTGAAGAAATGGCTTCCCCCGGAGCTTGCCAAGTGCCTGTGTTCTGTCAACGTTCCTCTCCATAAATCCCTGTGCCAAGTGGAGTGAGGGGCGTCGTGTGTCTTCTGGCGCCTCACAACAGCGGCCTTGAAAGCACCGGGATGAGCTACGCCACCTTACACCACAGCCAACCACTTGCACTCGCCTGCCACCATTACCCACACACACACACACACACACACACACTAACACACACACACACACACACTAACACACATACCACCACTCCGTCAAAGCTTTGTGTTTAGGTGGACATTTCCCCGCCACTTGCATAAGCCGCCCTTGTGGAAAGCTGGCAGGGGGCGAGTCTCTATCCCGAGCCTCACTGCCACGCTAGTCCTCGCTCTCCTGGACTTCACCCGCGGCTCAGAAGGATCTCAGGACATCAGCCGCGTCCCCCCCGCCCGCCGCCGCTATCACCACACACGACCTACCGCGCCACAAGTCCCCGTCAGGAGAGCCGCCGATTCCAACTTACGACGCAGGCTGATCTCAGGGACAGACGAGAGAGAGAGAGAGAGAGAGAGAGAGAGAGAGAGAGAGAGAGAGAGAGAGAGAGAGAGAGAGAGAGAGAGAGAGAGAGAGAGAGAGAGAGAGAGAGAGAGAGAGAGAGAGAGAGCACCCTTATATCGTGTGACCCATTAAACCACAATTTTTTAACCCAGATCAGTAATTACATCCGCATCTCATTATTATTTTGCATTATTTCCTAACAGTAACAGTATTGATGGCATCCTTCCCCCGCTGCCTGGCTGACGGCGTAAGGAGGGAAGGGGAGAGCGAGGGAAGGAAAGGGGAGAGCGAGGGGAGGAACGGGGAGAAAATCAGGGATGGGGAGAGGAAGAGAAAGGGGTGCGAGAGGGGAAAGGGAGGGAAGGAGAGATAATCAGGGGACAGGGAGAGGGGAGGAGAGAGGGGAGGGAGTCAAGTTTAAAGGATAATGTTGACGTTTTTTTCAGTTCAGTATTAAATCGCTTTTAATTAGCGCTGCACAGCTCGGGCGGACTGATGGGTAGGGGGGAACGGCGCCCCCTGCCTAACCCGATCCCTTTCTGCCTCTCCCCGCCTGCCATCAGCCTCATCACCGCCATCACCGCCATCACCATCACCGTCACTGTTATTGGTCTCTCCTCAATGGTCTCTCTCACATTAAAGAAAATAAAGATAGCGTGCTGCTTACTGAGATTCATATTATAGAAGAGAGACTGTTGGTGTTTCAGTGATCGTATTAACCCTTTGATTGCTGCAGCTTCTTTTTATCTCGCTATTGTAGTCTTGCATGAGTTCAGATGAGGGTTTGGAAAAAGTAAACTCACAGCAGGTGGTGGTGTTGAATATCTAGCTGTTTTTTTTTCTTTTTTTATTCTTCGTAATTGTGGTTTACGTTTGGATGAGTAAAATTGCCTAAGGTTGACTGAATGTGAAATTGTATGTGTTATTAGCAATTAAAGGGTTAAAGACGATATGAAAAGGTAGGGTTTAATGAAATGATTCTCAAGCTTCACATAAAAAAAAAAAAAAAAAAGGGAAATACTACATTATATATTGAGGCTTATAGTACATGTATAGAGGAGAAACCTTTGAAATTTCAGGATCACGTTACAGGCAAAATAGAAAAAAATAAAAAAGGAGCAACACAACGAAATGATCCTCGCGTTTCACATCAACGAAACAAAAAGACACTGCACTACCCACCACATTCATACTATGGAGGAAAAACTAGATGATTTTCTGGATCACATTACTGACGAAAAAAAAAAAAAAAGAAACTACTCAATGAAATCACCCTCACGTTTCACATCAACGAAATAATTAGACACTGCATTGATTACTAAGATTTATACTATGGAAGATAAACAGTTTCAGTAACATATTAAAGACAAAAAAGGTCAACTCACTGGAATCATCCTCACGCTTCGCTTCAGAGATTTACTTCTTAATTTACGAGGGGAAGCTAAGCACGCGCGTGAGGGTTTTACAAATTTACGAGGTAATTATCAAAGTTAATTAAGGCCGCAGAAATCACTCGCGGGATATTAATTCTTGCTTTCGGTCAGTTAATTTACTGATGAAGATGAGATTAAGTCAATTAAGACCACGTGTAATTAAACAGACTAAGAAATAACACTTAAATAACAGAGGCTTAATGTGTGTGTGTGTGTGTGTGTGTGTGTGTGTGTGTGTGTGTGTGTGTGTGTATACCGTTGGTCCGCCGTACACACAGAGTAAAGTACCTGGTGGGGATTTCAAGGTCTCGAGCTACAGAGTTAATTACAGGTGAGAAATGAGGTTGTTTGTGTCTTTCCATTTGTTACCTTCCTTTACATCTTCACCTCACGTCTTTCTCAGTTCTAGTACTCGTTTCTAACTTCCCTCTCTGTTTCCTTTTTTTTTTCTTTTCATCTTCCCCTACTTCCGTTAAGCAAGTATTTTCCTCTTTTCCTTTCAGTTCTTGCTTTTCTCCATCAAAACATCCATTCCTATCCATTCCTAATCTTCTGTTCCATTCCTTTCTTCCTCCGCATCTTCCTCTTCCACCTTGAATTCACCATTCATAATTTTCTCATTCCTATCTTCCTCCCCTGTCTAAATAACAATTCCTAAGCTCCCAAACTCCTTATTTCCTCCGTACCCTCTTCTCCTTCCGTCAAATACCCATTCCTAATACACTCCTCCATTCCCTTCTTTTCCACCTTCCTCTGCCTCGAATCTAAACACCTTACTCGTACCATCCCCCCTTCCCTTCTCCCTTCGCACCTTCCTCTCTTTCCTCCAGATCCACATTCCTACCATTCGTAATCATCACTTTGCTTCCTTCTCGCCCTCCTCGCTCCGTCAGGCGCCGCCGGAGACAACACTGCTGGGGAGGGGCGAGGTGAGATGCGTCAATAAATGCCTCGAGACGATTGCAGAAGCATCAGTCAACACTTTCTGATTTCCCTCGTGGGTTAGGGCGGCGCGGATATCCGGCAGACAGGACGCAATACCCACGATGGAAAAGGGACGGGGAGACGTGTATAACAATTTTCACACACACAGAGCGACTCTAAGTTTGCCATCTCGGCGCTGGGGCACGAGGAGCTGCTGCCGCCACCCACACCACCGCCGCTGCCTCCGCGATCTGTTTCCTCTCACGCATCTCGATCGTACAAATTTTTTTTTTTTTCTTCCCTCTTTTTTTTTTTTTTTTTTTACTTTTTCGAGTTCCTGTTTGTATAAGATCACTTGTTCTTTTTTCCTTCCCTTCTTCCTCTTAAGTTAATCACATTTTGTTCTCCTTTTTTACTCATGATCAGTTTTTATATTCATCCTTCAACACCCTCATCTCCTCCTCTTCCTCCTCCTCTTCAGGTTTCAGGAGACTTTTTTTTCTTTTTTTTTCACTATCATACTGGATGCAGAGACTTCCTCCTCTTCTTCCTCTTTTTCAGGCAACAGAGACCTACTCCTCTTTCTCTTCCTTTTATCCAAACCACCACCACCACCACCACCACCACCACCTCTTCTTCCTCTTACCCTAGGTGCAGAAACCACCTCCTCCTCTTCTTCCTCTTACCTAAGCTACAAAGGCCTCCACATCTTCTTATCCAAATCACAGAGCTTTCCTCCTCCTCCTCCTCCTCCTCCTCCTCCTCCTCCTCCTCCTCCTCCTCCTCCTCCTCCTCCTCCTCCTCCTCCTCCTCCTCCTCCTCCTCCTCCTCCTCCTCCTCCTCCTCCTCCTCCTCCTCCTCCTCCTCCTCCTCCTCCTCCTCCTCCTCCTCCTCCTCCTCCTCCTCCTCCTCCTCCTCCTCCTCCTCCTCCTCCTCCTCCTCCTCCTCCTCCTCCTCCTCCTCCTCCTCCTCCTCCTCCTCCTCCTCCTCCTCCTCCTCCTCCTCCTCCTCCTCCTCCTCCTCCTCCTCCTCCTCCTCCTCCTCCTCCTCCTCCTCCTCCTCCTCCTCCTCCTCCTCCTCCTCCTCCTCCTCCTCCTCCTCCTCCTCCTCCTCCTCCTCCTCCTCCTCCTCCTCCTCCTCCTCCTCCTCCTCCTCCTCCTCCTCCTCCTCCTCCTCCTCCTCCTCCTCCTCCTCCTCCTCCTCCTCCTCCTCCTCCTCCTCCTCCTCCTCCTCCTCCTCCTCCTCCTCCTCCTCCTCCTCCTCCTCCTCCTCCTCCTCCTCCTCCTCCTCCTCCTCCTCCTCCTCCTCCTCCTCCTCCTCCTCCTCCTCCTCCTCCTCCTCCTCCTCCTCCTCCTCC
>NC_087163.1:24907084-24924584 GCF_035594125.1 Scylla paramamosain | reverse complement strand
TTAAGAACGTAACATGAAAATACTCATAGAAATGTTCTGTTGAAAATACACAATACTCCTCATACAGCAGTTAGCATGAAAGAACACAAAGAGAAATCTCGCGTGATTACGAGATGATATATATAAAACTCGTAATTAAAAACAAAACGGAGCACAACTTCCTGAACTTAACCTGAAGCTCTTTATTATATGTATATATATAAAACAAAAAAACTGCATAGGAAAGAGAAGAGCAAATTATAAAACTCACAATAAACAGAATAACAAACTTTCACCTTTACAATCCTATATTACCAGACACGCTCCATAATATAAAAGACCAATAACACAGACAGCCCTACCAGCGCCAACACATCTATTACAGTCTGTCCTTCCCTGCACCCTTCCTTTCTGAGAGACGCGGAAAGAACCAAAGCAGAGCAACAAACCGTCTTTACAATCTTACATTACCAAGGACAGACTATATCATTAAGTCCAACACCACAAACACCCTCACAATCCGTCCTTCTATTCTCCTCCTCCATGACACAGAAAACAGAAGTGAGCGATTAAAGAAAGAAGCACTAGAGACTATATAATCCTTACGGGAGAATATTTGGGGATATTTTGGAGTAAGGTCTCGCGGGTCGTATCCAGCTGACGGGCTCTCTCTGGCGATAACATAACCCGTAAAGAGGCGGCGCTCTGCTTGGGGGGGAAAAATAAACCCGCTTGACAGAGAACACGAGGCTTAGCGTGAAAGGGGCCGCCTCCCACCTGATGGCGCCTGTACCTAGACCTGTACACCTTGATGATACCTGTGGGATAGTTGAACACCTGAAGAGGATAGGTGTATACTGAAATAATACTGCGATTTATTTATTAATTTGTGATTCTACTCGTTTACCTGTTTGTCTGTGTATTAAATTTTCTATCTGTCGGTCTGTTTATGTATCTATTTATCTGTCTTCCAGTTTATCCATCTATCTATCTATCAGTCTATCTATGAATCTATCTGCCTGTTTGTCGTTTTATTCATGTATATATCTCGCTACAAGCTTAACTATTTATCTATCTATTTATCTCTAACCTGCTAACGCATCCATGAACATACACGTATATCCATCCCTCTACCAACACATCTGACCCCACACCGACAAAGATACATATCGGTGGTTCTCGCAATAACGATGCTATTAATAAAATTAGAATTACACTGAACTTTCTTTACGATGCAATTAATAATAAAATATCACTCTCCTCCGCAGGCAGAGTTAACAAATATAAGTGACACGACCGGTAATTATAATGATTTCACGCCTCTCGCCTTTGCATATTACATTACTGCAGAAAAAAACACACACAACATTCACGAGCCAGCAGTCAGGCGGTGATGAGATGGACACCACGGCCCATCCCTCCTTCCCCTTACTCTCACTTACACAATCAGCCCGCGGTGACTCCCATAACTGCTGTAAGTGGAGCACGTGCTAAATAGTTAATCACCGGCCAATGCTGTTACGCTAAGTGATTTTGACTTATTTCCCAATTAATATAAATTCGGTGTGATAAAGTAATTATATCCATCGCACACCAGTCCACTTTCTCTCTCGAAGGTTCACAAGTGGCAGGGATAACAGTGGGTGATCGCCGGACAGGTGGGTGGCTTAGTCAGGGCTGTAGTTGTTATTAATACTGAGAATATTGTGCAGGTGAGCGCAGGTGAGAGGCGAGAATCTGTCTGTCAATGGTACCCGGGGACGCGTTACTTTCAGGGAAAGGTGCAGATGAGTTGAAGGTAACAGTCTCTCTCTCTCTCTCTCTCTCTCTCTCTCTCTCTCTCTCTCTCTCTCTCTCTCTCTCTCTCTCTCTCTCTCTCTCTCTCTCTCTCTCTCTCTCATTCTTTCCGTCTATCATTCACTCTGCTCAGTTTCTCTGGTCCTTTTTTGACTGACTGACTGACTGACTGACTGAATGACTCTCTCTCTCTCTCTCTCTCTCTCTCTCTCTCTCTCTCTCTCTCTCTCTCTCTCTCTCTCTCTCTCTCCTCTCTCTCTCTCTCTCTCTCTCTAGCACTTACAGAAACAACCCCAGGAAGGACGTGTGTGTGTGTGTGTGTGTGTGTGTGTGTGTGTGTGTGTGTGTGTGTGTGTGTGTGTGTGTGTGTGTGTGTGTGTGTGTGTGTGTGTGTGTGTAGCAACCAACAAGGGGGGGAGGAATACCGTGGTCTGGCCAGAGAAGAGGGACATGTTTGGGGTGCGGGGAGGAGGGGAGCCAAAGAGGATGTCCCGATGTAATTATTTTCATAGCAGGGGAGCGAAAAATTAGTCCTGAATGAACAGTAATTTGAGGACAAATTGAAATAGAGAATTGATGGATGGGGGACAGGCACGCCGAGAGACTGCCGACCATTTAAAGGGGATAGCGAGGGTGGGTGGGGCGCGGACAGAGGATGGAGAGGAGGCAAGCAAGCGGGAGACAACACCGAGTAACGCAACGCACCTCAATCAACACAACACTGCACTCCTGTCTTGCCTAAACAGACGATAACATTGTGGGTCTCCCTGTTTCAAGCTTTACCTTTTGTTCATATTTGATTTTTTTTATTCATATTTCTTTATTTTTTTCCTATTTATATTTGTTTTCTTTTCTATCTGATTCAAGAAAGTACTACCGTCTTTTAATTTCAGGCTGTACCTTTTAATAGTATTGCTTTTTTTTTTATTATTCATGTTTGTTTTCATTTATTTTTATTCTCTGATCCATAGACAATACTTTCCTTCAAATTCAAACTTTTTTTTTTTTTTTGCTTTTTCTTTTTTTTATCGGATAGATGAACGCAGCACTATCTTGATCAACGCCTGTCTTTTGTTTCACTTCTTATCACGACAGAGCAGGATCGAAGTCTCTCCAATTCGGTCTTTGCAATTTTTTTCTTTATTATTCTCTTCCTCTTCCTCAATGGCAAAAGTCGCATTATCTTGATCATCACCTGTCTTTTGTTTCCACTCCTTCATCGTAACATTTATTTTCTCCTTCCTTTCCATCTGATACGAGGAAGCAGCACTTAATTCTCTTAATCAACACTGCTCTCTTATCCTGTATCACATTACTAAGAGGGGAAAAAGGATGTTAAGGTTTTCATTTAAGTTATACCTGGAATCCTTATTTTGAATCTCTCGTTTTCCATTTTCTATAAACTAATGATTATACTCTATTTAATTAGCACTGCGTTTTGTTGTTGTTGCTGCTGTTGTTGTTGTTGTTGTTGTTGTTGTTGTTGTTGTTGTTGTTGTTGTTGTTGTTGTTCTCCATCAACATAATTATATATCTTACATTTTTTATAATTATCCTCTTCTATATCTATTTATTTTTCTTTCATATGATACAAAGCACTGCAATAAAATATCTCCATGTAGCAACACTTTCTCCTACATCACTTTAGCCAGAGAGAGAGAGAGAGAGAGAGAGAGAGAGAGAGAGAGAGAGAGAGAGAGAGAGAGAGAGAGAGAGAGAGAGAGAGAGAGAGAGAGAGAGAGAGAGAGAGAGAGAGAGAGAGAGAGAGAGAGAGAGAGAGAGAGAGAGAGAGAGAGAAACATTTTCTATATTAAGCCTTATTTCTTTGCTTATTCTATCCATCTGTAGCACACGATATCAGTTTGAATCAGGTATTTTTGTCACACTTTTCAACGGGGACAAATTAAATCCTGAACACCGCCCGGCTGCTTATGCAATAGAGAGAAAATTATGCACATCATTTTAATACCCTGATCCTTATTCATTTCCCTTTTTATCATGCTGCTAGAGTGAAATACATTGACTCTGAATAAAGGAATATGTTGAAAATTTTAGGTTGATATCCCTTCACTACACGAGGGAGTTACGAGTATGTGTAGGTTAAATGGAAGGTTTGTGGGAGTTTGTAGAGGTTTCTTATAAGAGTTATGGTAAGGTTTATAGATATATTTATGGAGAGATTTAAAGAGGCGTTGATGGAAGTTTAAGACGAGGTTCAAAGAGAGGCCTGAGTGCGAGGCTTATCGAGAGGGTAATGGAGGTGTAGGAAGAGGGAAAAGCGTTACGTAAAACTGAAAAATTTCATACATCCATTTTCATCTCACACGTTTTAATCTTCTATAATTGATTCCGTAAATTAAGTGGAAATGACAAATCTGTAGACTCAATACAACGGAAAAGCAAGAATCACAGACTTGTTGGCGTCCACGAGGTTACAAAACGTTCTTCAAAATAAGTTACTCTGTGGCTTACATGCACAGCTGTTTAAGGCATCGAATTAAAAATAGCAACAATAGCAGTAATAAATAAATAGTAATAATAGTAATAATAACTAAACGTACACAAAAGTGGAATGAAAAGAGAATATACACTGAATTTAAATCTGCAAATGCAAGGATTAGTTTAATTCCCAGTAATCAGCTCAGATAGACACATTAACATGCATGACCCCACACACACACTGACACACACACACACACACACACACACACACACACACACACACACACACACTTTTCCCTACCGGAGGCTTTCCCCTGTCGTCCACCTTCCCTTTCCAACCATTTCTCCCACTTCTCTTCCTCTTCTTAGAATGAGCAAGACGGCATCGAAAAGAGGGAGAGAGAGAGAAGGAGAGAGGAAAAGAAAAAAAAGACATGAAAGGGCAAGTGATGAAAATAATAACTAAATAAACCACATCAGAGAAACACGAAGGACTTCCATCTCTCCTTGACTTAGAAGCTCCCTCTCTCTTGTATCTCCTTAGCTTATCAATTTTTCCTCGCGGGGACACACAAGAGAGAGCATCAAAGACCGAGAAATCGCAGGCTAAAAGAGGACGAGTGGGTGTCCAATATATTTGAAAAACGACTTAATATTTGTTCCTCGTTAAGTTTCAAGCCAATCAGGGCCACGAGTCTCGCCAGATGAGCCTCGTTACGCGGGGAAGAGGCAAAGAAGCAGCAATGATGGTTTTCCAGGAATCCCTTCATTTCGGAACCTTGAAGCTCAGGTGCTGTCATTGCTTCCTTCGTGACAGGTGTGTGTGTGTGTGTGTGTGTGTGTGTGTGTGTGTGTGTGTGTGTGTGTGTGTGTGTGTGTGTGTGTGTGTGTGTGTGTGTGTGTGTGTGTGTGTGTGTGTGTGTGTGTGTGTGTGTGTGTGTGTGTGTGTGTGTGTGTGTGTGTGTGTGTGTGTGTGTGTGTACATGCGGTGACAATGAAAAAGATCTAATACGTATACATAAATATTTTGAACATTTTCCCTCAAAACTGATGCTTCACGTTCTAAAAATGAATAAAAAAGTAAAAAATAAATAAAGGAAAGCGAAAAAGTGGGGCTGGGATTGTTGCACAGTTTTCTGACTGACGCAATGTGCAACAAATCCTCGTTTTCTTTACCTGGAGCCTACCTGCGGCACGATTCTGAAGCAGGAGAGCTGTAAACCATTCCATCTCTCACTCACTCTCTCTCTCTCTCTCTCTCTCTCTCTCTCTCTCTCTCTCTCTCTCTCTCTCTCTCTCTCTCTCTCTCTCTCTCTCTCTCTCTCTCTCTCTCTCTCTCGTTTCATGGGTTTTCATCTTTGTACATTCGTTCCGTTTCTATCTTGTCATTTCAATCATTTCATCCAATTAGCTCCTCTCTCTCTCTCTCTCTCTCTCTCTCTCTCTCTCTCTCTCTCTCTCTCTCTCTCTCTCTCTCTCTCTCTCTCTTCTCCTCTCACCAATTTCCCAGCAAATCGGTCCTGGAAGGTAATCAGGTGAGCCCGTTAGATGCCAGATAATTGGGATTAATTTTGATGGGAACTCACTCTGGCGCTCCTGAGTTATGGGACACACACACACACACACACACACACACACACACACACACACACACACACATACTAAACAACCGGAAGTGGTATCAGAAAATAGACAGAAAATAAACAAATATAACAGCCACTACACATAACGTAACTTTACTTCATATAATCTCATATGAACTTGTCTTAACCTAATTTAACCAACCTTAACCTAACTTAACCTAACCTAATTTAACCAACCTTAACCTAACTTAACCTAACCTAATTCAACCAACCTTAACCTAACTTAACCTAACCTAATTTAAAAAACCTTAACCTAACCTAACTTAACCTAACCTAATCAAACCTTAACCTAACCTAACTTAACCTAACCTAACCTAAACTAACTTAACCTAACCTAACTTAACCTAATCTACCTTAACCTAACCTACCTTAAACTAACCTACCTTAACCTAACCTAACCTAAACTACCTTAACCTAACCTAACCAACCTTAACCTAACCTAACCTAACCTACCTTAACCTAACCTACCTTAACCTAACCTAACCTAACCTACCTTAACCTAACCTAAACTACATTAACCTAACCTAACCTTAACCTTAACCTAACCTAACCTTAACCTAACCTAACAAAATCTAACCTCAACTAACCAAACCTTACTTAACCTAACCTAACGTGTCCTATTCAGACCTCACTTAGCGTAACTCAACCCCCAGCTGATCCAAAATCTATGCCCTGCTTTAGCACAGAGCTTAACCTGACCAGTCTAATCACATGACACACATTTTCAATATGCAATTATTAAAACACGTAAACTAGAAATAAACTAAATTCATTACTTTTTTGTGGAGTTGCAATCACGAGAAATTTGTGGTGGTACATTTTTGTAAATTCATCCACCTATATATTTTTTTTTTTCTATATATACAGCAAACCAGGTTGAATATTTTTAAAGGTACCATACACGCCTGCCACCCCCTTCGCACCCCCCCCCCCCCCCCTCTCTCTCTCTCTCTCTCTCTCTCTCTCTCTCTCTCTCTCTCTCTCTCTCTCTCTCTCTCTCTCTCTCTCTCTCCTTTGCTCCGCCAATGAAAGCAACGAAAATTCAAAGCATTTAAACATGAACACGAAATAGAACAGGAATGATCACTGTTGTTGTTGTTGCTATTGTTGTTGTTGTTGTTGTTGTTGTTGTTGTTGTTGTTGCTATCTTCTCGCATTCCACACTCAAAAATCTAACATGAAGTGGTATCCAATTCTATTTTTTATTGGAGTGCCTGAAAATACCATCAGCTAAAAAAAAATGTATATACAAGTGAATAATGTCATTTTTTTAAGTGTGCCAAGAAGTTCGTGAATATAAAGAGAGAGAGAGAGAGAGAGAGAGGAGAGAGAGAGAGAGAGAGAGAGAGAGAGAGAGAGAGAGAGAGAGAGAGAGAGAGAGAGAGAGAGAGAGAGGAGAGGAGAGAGAGAGAGAGAGGAGGAGAGGAGAGAGAGAGAGAGAGAGAGTCACAGAAGAGCACGGAGCAAGGTGTGAGGGATAAGGGAGAGTGAATGAGAGGCAGAAGGCGTGAAATGACCGCTTCTAGGGAGAGGGGAGAGGCAGAGTAAGGAATGAGGAGTGAGAGCTAAGTGCATGTGCTGAATGAGTGTGAGGCTCGGGGGTGATGGGGTGGGGAGGTTGTCATAAACTGGGCACGACTTGGCTGGGGGGGGTTTCGTCTTGAGGATTTAGGAGCCATAGGGGATCGTGGCGGAGGTCGTGAATTGTGCAGAGATCGTAAGTGGGTAGGAGATGAAGGCCTGAAGTCATATTTCCAACGGGGATGTGATGGAGGTATGCAGTGAAGGTGTCAGGTGTTTGTGGTGGTGCTGTGATGGAGATGTGTAATAGTGGTGGGTGGAACATGTGTGAGAAATGTGACAGATGTGTAATGTAGGTTTGTTGACGCAGTATCTCCATCTTAATCATTGTACGCCTTTACAACTTCAGCGAGTGTGTGTGTGTGTGTGTGTGTGTGTGTGTGTGTGTGTGTGTGTGTGTGTGTGTGTGTGTTTCAGATTCTTTGTTGTGGGAGTGTTGAAGTTTGATTATGTTAGTCTTACCTGAGAGAGTGGAAAGTGTAGGACGGGAATGTGTGACGAGAAGGAAGAGAAGGAGGAAGGAGAAGCAAGAGAGAGAGGAAGCAAAGGAGAAAGAAGGTAAAGCAGGTTAAGGAAAGAAGATAAAATAAAAGATATAATGCAAAAAAAACAGACAGAAACAAAAGAGAAAGAAAAGAAAAGACAAAATACCAAGAGAAGAGAAAACCAAAATGAAAAGATGGCAAAAACAAACCTTCCCAAAAAAAGAAACACAATACACTAGAAGGAACAAAACCTAAAAATGAAAAGAAGAAAGAGGAAGAAAAGGAGAGTGACAAGACCACCAACTGCAACACCACCAACAAGAAGAAGAAGAAGACGAAGACGAAGACGAAGACGAAGACGGAGACGGAGACGGAGACGGAGACGGAGAAGAAGAAGAAGAAGAAGAAGAAGAAGAAGAAGACGAAGACGAAGACGAAGACGAAGACGAAGACGAAGAAGAAGAAGAAGAAGAAGAAGAAGAAGAAGAAGAAGAAGAAGAACAAGAACAAGAACAAGAACAAGAACAAGAACAAGAAGAAAGAAGAAGAAGAAGAAGAAGAAGAAGAAGAAGAAGAAATATCAAACAGCCCAAGAAAGAAGAAAAAGACGCAGAAGCACAAACGACAGAGACAAGACAGGACAGGACCAGACCACGTACGAATGAAAAAAAGAAAAGAAAAAAAAAAGAAAAAAGAAAACAAGATACATTAGGTACATTCCCCAATTTTCTTTTTCCATCCCAACAAACCTCGAGAAAGAAAACGAGGGATAGGAGGAAGAAAACTAAGAACGGGAAGCCAAAACGTGACCTGCCGTGTTGGTTTCCTTGGCCCAGTAAATCACACAGCATTTTTTATGACCTGCCGAAGTAACTGCAGTGTCCTGTGGTCAAAAAGTGTCGAATAAGAAAACCTTTCCCATTCTTTCTCCCTGGACCACAAAGGAACGCAAAGGAAGACCAAGCAGCAGCAGACTTGTAGGTCACACGTACTAACCTCAGTTGCTTCGATGTGCTTCTTGCTTTATTTATGTGTGTGTGTGTGTGTGTGTGTGTGTGCGTGTGTGTGTGTGTGTGTGTGGGCGTCTGCGCGTGTGGCGGAGGAGGTCAAGCGATACGAAACAGTTGCATAAACGAGGAAACAAGGACGATAACTGTGTACTCTCTCTCTCTCTCTCTCTCTCTCTCTCTCTCTCTCTCTCTCTCTCTCTCTCTCTCTCTCTCTCTCTCTCTCTCTCTCTCAAGATACTTCCCTGAATTCCAATGTTACTGCTCTTTCTTTTTCTACTGTTGCAATACTCTCTCTCTCTCTCTCTCTCTCTCTCTCTCTCTCTCTCTCTCTCCTCTCTCTCTCTCTCTCTCTCTCTCTCTCTCTCTCTCTCTCGATCTAATCTCGCCCCGCATGAGTGGACGCCCACCAAGGTGATGCGACCCACACAGGTGAGAGAGAGAGAGAGAGAGAGAGAGAGAGAGAGAGAGAGGAGAGAGAGAGGAGAGAGAAGAGAGAGAGAGAGAGGAGAGAGAGAGAGAGAGAGAGAGAGAGAGAGAGAGAGAGAGAGAGAGAGAGAAACACCTACCGCTGCTCGCAATCAGAGGAAGAGCAACGCAGAATGAGAGCACCCAGGAGGAGGAGGAGGAGGAGGAGGAGGAGGAGGAGGAGGAGGAGGAGGAGGAGGAGGAGGAGGAGGAGGAAGGGAAGATAGAAAAGGAGGAAAAATACAGGATGAGCAGAAAGAAAGCAGGGAAAAACGTAATCTGAATTTTAAATAAGCCACCACAAAGATAATCATATGTATGGTGCCTCAAAATAAATTGAAATGTAAATTGATGAAGGTCTGTTCCAGCGAGCGCGAGAGAGCGAGAGAGAGAGAGAGAGAGTCCAGCCAGAAACACATATACACAAGCAGCCAGCGAGGGAACCAGTCTGCCAGTCTCACCTCCCCTTCTTAAGTATTCATGCGATGCTCTGGCTTCGAGAGTCAATTTTATCCAATGACTATAGGGCACAGGGTCGCGGGGAGGGAAAGCCGCCCTTACAACCCTAGACGTGAGGCCCTTGTCGGTGGAGAGGGCTTAGGGACGCGGGAACGAGAAGGGAAGTCGCATCCACTTGATGTGTGTGGAGTCCTTGTGATAGTAAGGGCGGCAGTGTCAGACGGATGTGTGGAGAGAGAGAGAGAGAGAGAGAGAGAGAGAGAGAGAGAGAGAGAGAGAGAGAGAGAGAGAGAGAGAGAGAGAGAGAGAGAGAGAGAGAGAGAGAGAGGAGAGAGAGAGAGAGAAGAGAGAGAGGAGAGAGAGAGAGAGAGAGAGAGAGAGAGAGAGAGAGAGAGAGAGAGAGAGAGAGAGAGAGAGAGAGATTTATGGTTTTTATTGTCTCATAAAGGGGAAAAATGAGATATGTATGTGTGAGTATGTTTATATAACTTATGGTAGTCTCACTGTGATGGTAGTGG
This sequence comes from Scylla paramamosain, assembly GCF_035594125.1. Lineage (NCBI taxonomy): Eukaryota > Metazoa > Arthropoda > Malacostraca > Decapoda > Portunidae > Scylla > Scylla paramamosain. The sequence goes on along the minus strand of NC_087163.1, from coordinate 24,914,205 downwards.
TGGTGACAAGAACTGGTGATGACTGTAGTGGTAAAGTGTTAGTGTGATGGTGGCTAGCTAGTAAATATAGTAGTAGTAGAACAGGTAGTGGTGGTGGTGGTGGTGGTGACTGGAAGGGTACTGGGTGATGTTATTACGTAGAGAATGTCTTTAGCTACTAGTTATCAGAAAAGTAATGGTGTTGATGCTTGAGGGTATTTTGATAGGACAGTGGTGGTGGTGGTGGTGGTGGTGGTGGTGAAGCAAGAACACATTAGAATGGCAACAGACTTTATATCCCTGAGAATTACTAAGTGCTCTGTGTAAAGGCATTTCCAAAACACCACCACCACCACCACCTCTCCTCACCACCACCACGACGATAAACAGAAATACCACACACACAAAGCAACAAAATACACACACACACACACACACACACACACACACACACACACACACACACACACACACACACACACACACACACACACAGGAGTTTGCAAAGTTTTCTTAACAAAAGAATGAAGTTAAGATAAGAACTTCAACATAACGATAAACTCTGATAAACACAGTCTTCTGGCGGAGTATGAGAGAAAGTGAGTGTGGAAAGTAAAAGAAGAGAGAGGAGAGAGGAGAGAGAAGAGAGAAGAGAGAGAGAGAGAGAGAGACCATGGTAAGAAGGACTAGTTACGAGGAAAGGGAGGGAAAGACGTAAGGAAAGAAAGAGTAAGAAAGAAGACCGATGAAGCGAAGGAGACATAAAGGAAGGGAGGCAGTAAAGGGAACAAAGGAGAGAAGGAAGGGGGTCAGAGAAGACGATGGTGCCTCTTAGCTGCCACAAGTATTTAAACGCTCCTTTTTGTCCCTTATCCTCCCTCCTCGTACTCCTCTTTATCCTTCTCCTTCTGCTCCTTTCTTTCTTATAATCGGAATCAGTCTGTTACAAGGGTCCTTGGCGTGACCGAGAGAGAGAGAGAGAGAGAGAGGAGAGAGAGAGAGAGAGAGAGAGAGAGAGGAGAGAGAGAGAGAGAGAGAGAGAGAGAGAGAAGAGAGAGAGAGAGAGAGAGGAGAGAGAGAGAGAGAGAGAGAACGTGGGCGAATGGCTAAGCATGTTTATAACTTTGGCAATAGGAATAAAAGTTTGTAAGGCTCCTCATTAGTGCTAACTCTTGACCTCACATCCTCTCAAGGCGGAGATCGAGACGAGTGAAAGGATGAGGTGAATAGGAGAGTCATTATACGTATTGCTGAAGAAATGAGCAAAAATACGGTTCTTGTTTGATGTAATGTGCTACGCTCCCACCGTTTTTGTGTGTGTGTGTGTGGTGTGTGTGTGTATGTGTGTGTGTTTCGTTTTTTTTTTTTTTGTGTGTGTGTATTTCCTTGGTTTAGTATCAGTCTTAAGTCTTCTGATCTTTTAACAACCTACTTACAAAAAGCTGATAATGATTTGTGATTGCTGATGTCTATTAATGTCCCTACTACTACTACTACTACTACTACTACTACCACCACCACCACAACACACCATTCTCCCTTTACGCCTATTCTTCCAACATATATACATCCCCAAGCAACACCTTCCCCGTCTTAGCTGCTGGGTTATATTTGTAAACCATTGTTCATCTTCATTTCAGGGCGACAGATTAATCCCAGCCTCGCACAGCCCTCAGAAGGTACTGCCGCCTTGCCTCACCGCCACATCTAACAATCTTGGTGCTAACGAGGCCACGACAACACGATATCCCTTGAGACCTATCCTCCTGCTCCTCCTCTTCCTCCTCCTCCTCCTCCAGCATCATGTGTTTCGCCCCTTCCTCCTTTATCCGATTAACTCTTGCTTCTCTGATCCAAGGTGAACTTTCGTGCCATAGTTTATCCTAAGAATTTGCTTCCCGTCACTCAACTTCGCTGCCTCTCTCTTCTTTTTATTTTTTCTTCTCTTTTCTTTCTTCATTGTTTCGCTTTCTATTCTTCTCTTCCTCTCCTTTATGAGTTGATTCTTTCTTCCTTTTTCCTTTTTCTTCATGAGTTTCTTGTTCCTCTTCTCTTTTCTTTTCTTTCTTCTTCTTCACTGTTTCGCGTTCATTTTCCTCTCTTCCTCTGCTTTACGACGCTTCTTTCTCTTTTTCTTTCCTCTCCTCCACGGTTTCGCCCTTCCTTTCTTCTCTTCGTGTCCTTTGTGATTTTCTTGTTCCTCTTCTCTTCTCTTTTCTTCCCTCTCCTTCACTGTTTTACTTTCCTTTCCTCTCTCCTCTCCTTCACGATTTGCTTCTTTCTCTTCTCTTTCCTTCCCTCCCCTTCCATGTTACGTTCTTTCTTTGTTTCCTCCTTCTCTCCCTTACGTCTTCTTCTTCCATCTTCCTCCAGTGTAGCTTTAATTTCCTCCCTTCCTCCCTTCATCTCACTATTTCTACTTTCCACTCGTTTCCCTTACTTTCTTTTATCATCTTTTCCCTTCCTTCCCTCCCTTCGTACCTTCTTCATCATCTTTTTTTTTCTTCTCCTTCCTTGTAACTTCCTTTTCTCTGTCACTGTGTATACCTTCTTTCATCTTTCCCTTCCTTTATTCTTTTCATTTCCTTCTCTTATTTTCATTCTTTTCTGAGTCCATCCCTTCGCACTTCTTACCTCCCCTTATTCCTTCCTTCCTTCCTTCCTTCCTTCCTTCCTCCCATCCTTCCATATCTCTTGCTTCCCTCTCCTCCTCCCTTAATCCCTGCCCCATCCCCACTCTCCCTCCCGGCGCGTCTGTGCGTTAAGATAATGTTGAATTGCATTGTGAGAGGCAGCATACGTAGCTCGGCGGCGGAGTTAGTGAGGTGACTCTTGAATTAGATTGTGTGAGGTGAAAGTTAGACGTGACAGTGAAAACACACCTGAAAAAAGTCGCCCTACTTGAGTTTCAATTCTGCCATGAAAGAGGGAAAAAAATATCTTTGTTTTTAAAGTTTGTTCTTCTAAGGGTCACTCAAATTTCCAAGACTTCTGGTCCAGTTGACGGGCATAAAAAGAACTTGATGATAAAAACACCAAGTGCCTCAACCTTTTCCTGGAGGAGAGACTCGCGTCCTCCTGCCAAGCAAAATTAATTTTCTCAAAGACGTCTTAGGCCAATATAATTAAATTAAGCCTAAGCAAAGTTAAAGGCTTAATTAAAAAAGACCCTTTGGTATACCTTCAAGAAATACTTCAGTGTTCCCTCGCCATCCCCCCCACAAAAAAAAAGAACAAAAGAATAAAAAAAAAGACCCCCAGTTTAATCACAAATTTAAACCTGCAGCATCTAAACTTCCTCAACAAATAAAAAGAGAACTCTGAGGATACTAAATAACAAGATTACGATTCTCTCTAAGCACAGCAGGGAAACACGTGCAGGGGAACTCTTGTATAGCTTGGAAACTGGATTAGCACCCGAAGCCACGCACCGGGAGGCCATTGGGGAACACTGGGGAGGAGGGAAGGGAAGGGAAGGGAGGAGAGAGGAGAACGTTGCTGGATATAGGAGGAGGGAGTTCGGTAGAGGTGGGGAGTACCGGGTAGGAGAAGAGAAAGAAGAGGAAGAAGAGAAGGGGAAGGATAAAAGGGAAAGAAGGAGAATGGCAGGAGGGAGGAAGGAAATAAGGATTAAAGGGGGAGAGATGGTAAAAAAGGGTTACTGGATAAAGAAGAACAAACAAACAAACAAACCAAATAAGTACCAGGAAGGGGAAAACATATAAGCTGACGGAGGAAGAGGAAGGGGAAGAGCTGGGAAGGAAGGGAATGGTAGAGTCAATAACAGGAAGGACTACAAGATGAGAAAGAAAACAACCATTTAGCAAGGAACAAGGTAAAAATAAAATAAATAAATAAACAAGGGAGAAAACAAGCATGGTGACAAAGGAAGAGGAAGAGGAAGAGGAAGGAAAAGATACAGCCATAAACCTAACAGGATAGGGACAGGATAGCACAAGGAAGAAAAAAAGGATTCGATAATGGGTTGGTGACACGGGAGAAGCTTGCAGGGTGACAGAGGGCTGGGAGGAGGGAAGAACTGACCACTGCGGACTCTCCCAAGCACCAACTCCTGCACCAATCAGAACTTTGGTAATCAGGCCACGGAAGGCGACCAGCACGGCCTCAAGACGGCGCCAGTTAGCAGCAGAGAGGCGAGGCGAGGCGAGGTGCAGAGATGGTCCCTTACGCTCTTACTCCCCCCCCCTCTCTCTCTCTCTCTCTCTCTCTCTCTCTCTCTCTCTGCAGCGTCAGGACTACTTACCCTGATACAGAGATGAACTAACGTCTAAATATCGCCATAGTAACCTCAGCCATATCGAAACAATGCCTTTTTTTTTTTCGTTATTTAGTCTTAGCGCTTCCATGCTGCTACCGTTGTTTTTTGTTTTATTTATTCAGCACACTAACATGATTCTCTCTCTCTCTCTCTCTCTCTCTCTCTCTCTCTCTCTCTCTCTCTCTCTCTCTCTCTCTCTCTCTCTCTCTCTGCCACTCAATTTTCTCCCTTGCCAGTTCTTCAAAATATTCACCCTACGCCTTACCTTCTCTCCCCCAATGCGTCCTCTTTGACTAATACTGTTGTTCATAACTTTCTCTAACACTCCTCTCCCTATCACATGTTATCCTCTTGTTTCCTGGATAACTTCAAGACAACTTCACTTTTTGCCTTTTTTTTTTTTTCCCGGTTTCGATTTCTGTGGGCCTTTTTTTTTTTTTTTATTGCAGTGATGTTGCCCTTGGCCGGTGCTCTCCTACATATGAAATAATGATTTTCCTTCCTTCCTTCCCCTTCCTTTCCTATCAGCCCTCCGTCATTTTTCTTATAAACCTTCCTTTACACTTTTCCTCTCTCTCTCTCTCTCTCTCTCTCTCTCTCTCTCTCTCTCTCTCTCTCTCTCTCTCTCTCTCTTCCCTATTGCATATTATTCTCTTCCATCCTAACAAGTTGACATTTTGCATATTTTTCGAATACTTGCTCTTCTTCCTTTTCTCTCAAACCTTCCTTTTTCATTTTGTCTTTTCCTTTTTTCCCTCTTCTCTTATCATCCCATCTATCTCCTTCCTTCCCTTGTAACTTTCTTTCTCTTCCTTTCCTGTTATGCAGTTATTTTCCTCCTCACCTTTCCTTTCCTTCGTTTTTTTCTGTTCTCTATCATTTCTTTCGTCTCAGCCTTCCAACATTCTTCTCAAGCCCTTATTTTAACTTTCCTTCCCTTCCTTCTTTCCCTTCCTTATGTACTATTCATTCTATCTTTCCTTTTCTCCTTTTTTTTTACGTTCCTCTCTATCTTTCCTTCAGTATCCCTCAAAAACCTTTCTTTTCACTTTCTTTCCTTTTCTTTCTCCTTTTCTTTACGTATGATCGCTTTCCATCTTTCTCCTAAACTTTCCTTCTTCACCCTTGACTCTTCCTTTCTTATCCCTCCAATCTCCTTCACAAACCTTCCTCTTTTTTATCTTCCTCGTCCTGAAAGCAACGGCAATGTGCTTCTTTTTCTTCCCCCCTGATCAGCTGTTTCACTCCTTCATTCCACTTTTCACTACCCATTTCCCTCCCTTCCACCGCCTGTCTTCTTCATGCCACACTCTTCTTTCCCGCTACAAAGGCCTGCTCCTCAGACGCCCTCCACTTATCTTCCACCTCTTTCTCCTCACTATTTACCGCCTTCCTCCAGTCTTCTCGCATCTTTCCTTCCTCTTAGGGTAGTTCTCCTCATTCGAGTCCGCGATCTTTATGACTTGTTCTCCGCTCTCTCTCTCTCTCTCTCTCTCTCTCTCTCTCTCTCTCTCTCTCTCTCTCTCTCTCTCTCTCTCTCTCTCTCTCTCTCTCTCTCTCTCTCTCTCTCTCTCTCTACATTTCCTGATCTTATCGCAAAACACACCTAAATAACAAACTGCTGAGTAAAGAGGACGGGAAGATACACTCTGGCACTTCTCTTCAGTTACGACCAGTGGCTCTCTCTCTCTCTCTCTCTCTCTCTCTCTCTCTCTCTCTCTCTCTCTCTCTCTCTCTCTCTCTCTCTCTCTCTCTCTCTCTCTCTCTTTAACGTTGGGTATATTAGATTGTGTTGTTTACCTGTCCTTTGTTTCAACTACAATTTGTAATCATTATTATTTTCTTCATTATTTTTTTTGTAGTAAGCTGATTTATACCTCCGATTGGGACAGTTATTCAATTTTGTTGTTATTTTTTTAACTGTTACTCGTATCACACTATTTAATCGTTATATTCGACAGCATTGTTTACCTGTCTTTGTTGTGACCATAATATGCAATCATTATTATTTTCCCAAGCTACTGTTTTGTGATAAGCTGCTTTTATACCTCCGGTCGAAGCAATATTCTCCTACTTCTTGGCATCATCGTTTTTTACCATCATTTTCATCATCATTTACACTGGTATTCCTATCATTACTGCCACTAGTACCATCATATTCCTACGTCATCCATCCGAGCATCAATCAGCGCGGCCATCACTGACTTCTCTCCCACAGTGTGCATTGAACAACGTGCGTGAAAGGATACTTCTCTTTTTAAACAATATACCTAATCTCCTTATGCATCATCCGCGCCACAGAGAGAGAGAGAGAGAGAGAGAGAGAGAGAGAGAGAGAGAGAGAGAGAGAGAGAGAGAGAGAGAGAGAGAGAGAGAGAGAGAGAGAGAGAGAGAGAGAGAGAGAGAGAGAGAGAGAGAGAGAGAGAGAAATCTGAGGTGCAAGTGGAGAAAAAAAAAACAGGAAGGGTTGCTGAGGGAGGAAAAGGAAGGGAAAAGGGGAGGGGGAAAGGGGAAACAGAAAGGAAGGGGCGTGAGAGTATGAAAGTTCACCAACCCTTTGTTTGTCGGTCGTCACGCAACTGACCGCCTCCACGTCTCAGATTTTTACTCCTTGTGGAAATACGTCTGTGAAAAATAACGACTCTTTGGCAGGCTGACAGAGGAGAAGAAAGAGGAGGAGGAGGAGGAGGAGGAGGAGGAGGAGGAGGAGGAGGAGGAGGAGGAGGAGGAGGAGGAGGAGGAGGAGGAGGAGGAGGAGGAGGAGGAGGAGGAGGAGGAGGAGTGACAGTGGTGAAAAGAAAGAAGGAAAAAATAAGAGAAAAAGTTTGTCAGTGCTCGAGAGAGAGAGAGAGAGAGAGAGAGA
>NC_087163.1:24879584-24902084 GCF_035594125.1 Scylla paramamosain | reverse complement strand
GAGAGAGAGAGAGAGAGAGAGAGAGAGAGAGAGAGAGAGAGAGAGAGAGAGAGAGAGAGAGAGAGAGAGAGAGAGAGAGAGAGAGAGAGAGAGAGAGAGAGAGAGAGAGAGAGAGAGAGTTGCTTTTAAACTCTCCCTTTACGCAGGTCATGATAAAGGTACCGTTTTCCCTTTTTTTCCCTTTATTTGTGCCTGTCCTGTTTTTTTTTCTTTTCATAGATTTCCTCAATTCTTTTCTCCTTTAAGAGTTTCCCTTTTTCATTTTTATGTTATCTATTTTTTTTTTTTTCCTATTTTTCAGCCTCTTCTATGTTTTTTTCCTTTTTTTTCGTCTTCATTACAGGGTTTCTTTTGTTTTTTCACTTTTCTATGTTACGTTTTTTTTTTTTTTTTATTCATTGGATTTCTTTATTTTTTTTTCTATTTCCATTATGACTGCCTTTAATTTCTTCCACCTTTACTATATAAGTGTCTACTCTGTATTCGCCTCTCCTTCGTGTTTCTTTCCATTTTGTCCATCTCGTAAGCTTTTTTTTTCCCGCCTCCACCACAGGTTTCCTTTTATTTGAACCTCTCGTATGACATTTTTCCCCTTTTTCCACTTTTTTCCGCTCCTGTATGCCATTTTTTTCCTTCCTCCACAGTGAGTTTCCTCCTTTCTTTTCACCTCTCGTATGACTTTTTTCATTCTTTTCTGTCTCTTGTATGTCACATTTTTTTCCGCCTCCACCACGGGGTTTCTTTCAACGGAGTCAGAGTTTCCCCGGCGGCGCGCAAGGTTCACGAGGTTCAATGCGCTCAACAGATACCAAACTGACCTCCGTGCGTGCCTTCCATTTCGAGCCTCGACTTCCCTGCACGCTGAAGACACCACGAACCCAGTCTCTCTCTCTCTCTCTCTCTCTCTCTCTCTCTCTCTCTCTCTCTCTCTCTCTCTCTCTCTCTCTCTCTCTGCGTGTGTGCGTCTGTGTGTGTGTGCGTGTATGTGTGTGTGTGTTTTCTCAGTTTAAGGTTTGTTAATCAGTTGTTTTTTGAAAGTTTCGTTCTTTCTTTTACATTTAAAGAGGACAACCCCCGCCCTCTCTCTCTCTCTCTCTCTCTCTCTCTCTCTCTCTCTCTCTCTCTCTCTCTCTCTCTCTCTCTCTCTCTAGGTCACCCCGTCGACACCAACACCCCACCACTGCTATTAACTTCCTCAAATCTCTGTTTTAATCCACTTCCTCGTATTTCTCTCCTTTTCTCCACCCCTTCATCCCCTCCACCCACCCCCTCCACCTCTCCTCTCCTCCTACCCTCTGTTATTAAGAACCCACATCAGTTTCAGCCCAGCAGACTCAGCCCCCTTCAGCCCAGCCCACCTCAGCGTTCCTTGTCTGGGAGGAGAGCGAGGGAAGGGGAACGTAAAAGGTGCAAGGAAGAAGAGAGTGAAGGAAACGGTGGAAGGAATGGGAAGAGTAAGGAATGGAAAGGAGGAAAGTTGGGATGGATAAGAGAGTGAAGGGAAGGGAAGGAAAGGGAAAGGGAAGGGAATGGGTGGGTGAGTGTAAGGGGAAACTTCCGGTTGCGAGAGGTTATTGCAAGCGGGGTCTCGCTCCCAAATGTTTTCTCCTCCTCCTCCTCCTCCTCCTCCTCCTCCTCCTCCTCCTCCTCCTCCTCCTCGTGGCATGGTTCGTGTCGACTGTAGACTTTCATGGAAAAAAAAAACTTTCATTGCGCACGCGTGTATATGTGAGAGAGAGAGAGAGAGAGAGAGAGAGAGAGAGAGAGAGAGAGAGAGAGAGAGAGAGAGAGAGAGAGAGAGAGAGAGAGAGAGAGAGAGAGAGAGAGAGAGAGAGAGAGAGAGAGAGAGAGAGAGAGAGAGAATTAGACCTCATACATACACGCAAAGACAAAACTACGATTCATTTCTACACAGTAACGCAACAAAAACAAGAACAAGAAAAGAGCGGAAAATTAATGAAACACAGAGACCAAACTGAAAGGCATGCACATCAAAAAAGAAGGGGATAAAAAAAAAGGCAAATCTATTGATGTTAGAGAGAAAAAAAAAAGCAAGAATGTAGCAAAGGTTAACAAAGAAAACAATGGAAGAAAAGAAGGCGTAATGAAGAGCGGGAGAGAATACAGAAGAAAAAAATAATAAATAAAACAATAAAGCAAAATAGCACCCCCCCAAAAAAAAAGTAAATAAAGGGAAAGGATAACGCAATGAAAGTACTGAAGGGAACAAAAGAGAAATGAAAAGAAAACTCCATGAATGATCGAGAACAAAGAAGAAGAAGAAGAGGAAGAGGAACAGGAAAAAAGCATGAACAACAACAACAACAACAACAACAACAAGAACAACAACAACAACAAAAACAACAACAGCAAAGGAATAAAGAACACAATCAAAAGGAGAAAAAAATATAGAGTGAAACAAAAGAGAAAGAGAGAGAAATACGAATAGAAGTCAAAAAACAAAGCGAGAAGAAAAGGAAGACATATCAAAACAAAGGAATAAAAGAAGAGAAGCCAGCAAGAGACGATAAAAAAGGGTACAGATGGAAATAATAGAAGAAGAAGAAGAAGAAGAAGAAGAAGAAGAAGAAGAAGAAGAAGAAGAAGAAGAAGAAGAAGAAGAAGAAGAAGAAGAAGAAGAAGAAGAAGAAGAAGAAGAAGAAGAAGAAGAAGAAGAAGAAGAAGAAGAAGAAGAAGAAGAAGAAGAAGAAGAAGAAGAAGAAGAAGAAGAAGAAGAAGAAGAAGAAGAAGAAGAAGAAGAAGAAGAAGAAGAAGAAGAAGAAGAAGAAGAAGAAGAAGAAGAAGAAGAAGAAGAAGAAGAAGAAGAAGAAGAAGAAGAAGAAGAAGAAGAAGAAGAAGAAGAAGAAGAAGAAGAAGAAGAAGAAGAAGAAGAAGAAGAAGAAGAAGAAGAAGAAGAACCAACAACAACAACAACAACAACAACAACAACAACAACAACAACAACGTCCGTTAAAACAAAAGAACAAATGTGCACCCCCCAAAAAAAAACACTAAAGAAAACGAGACTGAAGGAAGAACACCAAAAAAATAAAAAAAAAAAAAAGGAGAAGGAAAAAGTCAGCTCATAGAAAACGGCTCTTGAGGAAGCAAATTTCGAGAAAACTCAGCAAAAAAAACTAAAAAAAAAAAAAAAAAGTCAGTTCTGGTTACTAGTTTGGGGGAGGAGGAAAGACAGTTAAAGAAAAAGATTACGATTAAAGAAAAGCAAAGAATAAAAAAAGGAAAAGAAAGTATACAGTCCCCAGTAGAGAGAGAGAGAGAGAGAGAGAGAGAGAGAGAGAGAGAGAGAGAGAGAGAGAGAGAGAGAGAGAGAGAGAGAGAGAGAGAGAGAGAGAGAGAGAGAGAGAGAGAGAGAGAGAGAGAGAGAGAAACAAGCAGCGCAACACGGATCGAGACACACTGGCGACACACATCCTCCCTTGGGGCTTCAGTGAGACAAAACCCCCAGAGAAACAAACCAGACATCCTTTTCCTTCCCTTCCCAGTCCACTTTTTTTTATATTTATCTATTTTTTACTTTATTTTTCCTTTCACCTTTTCTCTTTCACTTTCCTTGATCATTCATTTATTTACTCTGCCCTCACTTCTTTCTTTCCTTTCTTTTTCCTTCTACTTTCTTTCTCTTCCTTTCCTTCACTTCTCCCACGTTTCTTAAGCCTTTCCTCATTTATTCCACCCTCTTTCTCTTCTCCTTCACTCACTTCTTTCCTCTTCCCCTCCTTGCCTTCCTTCCTTCCTTCCTTCCTTCTACTCCCTCTCTTTCTCTTTTCCCACTCTTTCCACTTCCCTTCTGGTTTCCTCCACTCCTAATCTCTTTCTCTCTCTTTTTCTTTACTCCCTCTTTTCTTTTATTATTTTTTTCCTTCCACCCCCTTCACTCATACCACTCACTTCCCTGTAATCCTAAAATGAAGAGGAAGAGGAGGAGGAGGAGGAGGAGGAGGAGGAATGGAAAGGAAGAACTAACAGCAGCAAACTTGTTAATCACTTTACTGTTTGTAGGAAGCATTATATTTAGAATTACAGTGAGAGAAGAAGAGGAGGAGGAGGAGAGGTCCCTGAAGAGGCTGGTCGTCGTGTTGGGGGAAGCCTGGTAGCATCCGGTTTTAGTGATGTGTTGGGAGTCTTTTTATTCACCATGGAGGCTTTCTGAAGATAGGAGGAGGAGGAGGAGGAGGAGGAGGAGGAGGAGGAGGAGGAGGAGGAGGAGGAGGAGGAGGAGGAGGAGGAGGAGGTGGAGACGAGGAACACCAGACGAAGAGAAGGACTACACGAAAAGGAATAGAAGTAGACAAAGAGGACACAAGGAGGAGACGAGGAGGAGAAGGAGTAGACGAGGAAGAATAGACGAGGGAGGAGGGGGAGGAAGTAGAAGACGTGACAGTGAGTGAATGGAAGGACTATAGAAAAAGTGATGATAATTGAACAAGGGAAGGAATGTAAAGTAGATAAAAAGGGAGATGAGAGATAAGATAAGAGGGAGAAAGGAAAGTTAGTGACAAACCTTATGACCTTGAAATGGAAAAACGAAAATGGAAAAAGAAAATGACAATTGCAAAGGGATAAAGAGGTAGATAAGAAATTAAACAAAGAGAAGCGACAGTGTTAAGAGGAGGAAGAAATGAAGACTAGATAGAGGGAGATAAGAAATAAACTAAAAAGAAGAGAAAAAAAAAACTGACGTGAAAGGCAAAATAAGTGACACAAAGGGAAGAAGATACAGGAAAGCAGCGAAATGGAAAGAAGTAATGTAGGGGAGATAAAGAGAGAGATAAAAGGGAGCGATAAGGGTTGAGGTATGGGAGAGGGGTGAATAGCAAGTGAAGGGAGCTGTTTTGAGAAAAGATGCCATTATAATCTTCAGGAAACAATTCAGAATAGTTTTAAAGATGTGGAATGGTTAAGGAAGGATAGGAGGAGGAGGAGGAGGAGGAGGAGGAGGAGGAGGAGGAGGAGGAGGAGGAGGAGGAGGAGGAGGAGGAGGAGGAGGAGGAGGAAGACCAAGTGGTACAGGCGACGGAAATTCCCACTTCAAGAGTTTGATTGAAAACTTAAGGTGACTCTTGAATGGAAAGTGAATAAGTCTGTTGACTGATTCTCTCTCTCTCTCTCTCTCTCTCTCTCTCTCTCTCTCTCTCTCTCTCTCTCTCTCTCTCTCTCTCTCTCTCCAAATTGGTTCGTGTGCGGAAAGGGATATTCTCTCTCTCTCTCTCTCTCTCTCTCTCTCTCTCTCTCTCTCTCTCTCTCTCTCTCTCTCTCTCTCTCTCTCCAAATTGGTTCGTGTGCGGAAAGGGATATCTCTCTCTCTCTCTCTCTCTCTCTCTCTCTCTCTCTCTCTCTCTCTCTCTCTCTCTCTCTCTGGACGTGGGTCATCGGAAGCGAAAGAAAACTCGAGAAGCCATCTCAGTTTTGGAGAAGGAGGAGGAGGAGGAGGAGGAGGAGAAGGAGAGATGAGCAAGAAACAGGAGGAGAAGGAAGAGAAAGAAAGACGAACTGCGAAAAGGAGAGATGAAAGAGAAAGAAGGGGAGAAAAAAACGAACAAAAAAGACACGAGAAAAAAAAAGAAAAAAAAAGGCCAAGGACGAAAAGAAAAGGAAAGGAGGAGGTGGGAAACAATGACAAAAATGAAGAAAATGAGAAAAACGACAAGAACAAGAAGGAAGAGGCGAAGGAAGAAGAGAAAAAAATAAGACAAGGAGGAACGAAAGAGGTGATAAGGAGAGAATAAAGAGGGAAGGAAAACACACAGTGGAGGAGTAATAAAAGAGAGAGAGAGAGAGAGAGAGAGAGAGAGAGAGAGAGAGAGAGAGAGAGAGAGAGAGAGAGAGAGAGAGAGAGAGAGAGAGAGAGAGAGAGAGAGAGAGAGAGAGAGAGAGAGAGGTAATAGCTTAGACAGAAATGGAATGACAATAAAAGAATGGCGGGAACAATGGCCGCTGGAATGGGACAGTAAGAAAAAGGTGGAGAGAGAGAGAGAGAGAGAGAGAGAGAGAGAGAGAGAGAGAGAGAGAGAGAGAGAGAGAGAGAGAGAGAGAGAGAGAGAGAGAGAGAGAGAGAGAGAGAGAGAGAGACACTAGAAAAAACAGAAAAGGGGAAAAGGACAGACAGACAGACAGACAGACAGACAGACAGACAGACAGACAGACACACACACACACACACAAAAAAAAAAAAAACGGACGAACATACAACAAAAATAAGACATACTAAAACACAAAGAAGAAAAACAGAAACAAAGAAAGATGAAGAAAAAAACAAGCAATGGGCAGAGAGAGACAGACAGACAGAGAGAAAACACACACACACACACACGCACACGCACAGACACAGACACAGACACAGACACAAACACAAACAAACACAATGAAAGAGAAGCAATAATAACTGGAGGAAAAATATGGATGATGCATAGAACGTAGACATTTGGAGAGACAAAAAAAAAAAAAAGAAAAAAGAAATGCAGAGAGAAAGCAAAACGAAACACAACACTTAAAATAGAAGAAAAGCAAACACAGATGATATTTTTCAAACAATACATAGAGAAAAATAACGAAATAGGTTAAGAGTAAATCACAATACTAGGAACAACACAAAAACAATGCACAGAAAAATACCAGAAAAAAAAAAAAAAACTAAAAGGGAAGAAAAACACTAAATCAAGAAGACAAATCGTGCATGAAAATGGAGAATAAAAATCAAGGAAAAATTAAAGATAAAGAAAAAAAATGAAAAGGGGATGAAAATATGAAAAAAAATAAAACGTAAAAAAAAAAAAAGCAGATATATCAGTTAACGATAACACAAAGCACCACCAACACGCATGAAAGAAAACGGGAAAATAACAGTAACGGTTAAAACAAAAAATGAAATACGTAACACGAAGGAAAATACTGAACCGAAAGGGATGAAAACACGAAGATAAACTAAAAACAAGGCAAAGAAAACGAAAAAAAACAAAAAACACCAAAACACGAGGGAGAAAGCAGAAAAAGGGGCTGAAAAATAATAATAAAAAATATGCATAACACGGAGGGAAAAGATCGAGCTGAGTATTCATGAAGTGCAAAATGAATAATGACTTACGAAGGTATTGACAGAATTTTGTTTATCGGAGGCAGGCGACACGTGGCATTAATTATCGGGGTGATCATACGCGTGGGAAAAATGTGATCACTAATCGACAAAATATATTATCAGTAAAGAAGGGTGGAGGGGCGGAAGGGAGGGAGGGAAATGGGGGAGGAGAGGTTTTAGGGAGGGAAAGAGGGAAGGAAGGGGTGTAATTTCAGTGATGGAGGAAACGAGGAGGTATTTTGGTGAAGGGAAGGAGGGAAGGAGGGAAGAAGAAAAGGAGGAAAGAAGGCTTTTAAGGTAGGAGAGAACTAAGGGGAGGAAAATTTAAGGAAGGAGAGAAGGAGGGAAGAGGGATTTCAAAGTAGGAGGGAACGAGGATGGATAAAAAAAATTAAGGAAGGAGCGGGAGGGAACGTGGGATGGATAAAAAAATAAGGAAGGAGCGAAGGAAGAAAGGAAGGAAGAAGGACTTTAAAAATGGAGGAAAGAAATTTTAGAGAGGCATAGAGTGAACTTGAAAAGAATCAGTGAGAGAGCGAAGGAAGAAATTTTTAGGGAGGGAGAAAGGGAAGAGAAATTTTAAGAAGAAAAAGGTGAAATTTCATGAAAGAAGGAAGACAAGACGGGAGTGGTTAGAGGGAGGGAGGGAGGGAGGGAGGGAGGGAGGGAGGGAGGGAAGGAAGAAGGGAAGGAAGGCGTTTATGGCACGTGAGATAAAGGGAGAGGTTTTAGGAAAAGGTGTTATGGGCCTCAAGGAGAATGAAAGGAGGGAGAGAAAGAGAAAGATGGATTTTAAATAAACGAAGGGAAGGAGGGAGGAAGGAGAAAAGAGAGGAAGGTTTTCATTTGAAGATTGAGACGGACTGATAAGGATGTTAGAGAGAGAAAAAGGAAGAGGAAGGCAGGGAGGTGTGAAAGGGGAGAGAAAGGTGAATGAAAGAGGGAGAGGTTAAATAACATGAAGGGAGAGAGGGAGGCAATGGAAAAGATTCTGGTGAAGAAAGGAAGGTGGGAAGGTGGGAAGGAGGTAACATGTATATAGGGGATTGCAAGAGAGAAGCGTTTGTGGAGAGAATTTGGACACTATATAGACCCATACTCAGAAACGCTATTCCACCGCGACTATTTTCAAAGGCCACAGAGATGACTAGCTGGA
Source organism: Scylla paramamosain (assembly GCF_035594125.1). Taxonomy (NCBI): domain Eukaryota; kingdom Metazoa; phylum Arthropoda; class Malacostraca; order Decapoda; family Portunidae; genus Scylla; species Scylla paramamosain. Next base: position 24,893,832 of record NC_087163.1, on the reverse strand, counting down.
TTCTCAAATGTGTTTCTCCTATTAACGACAGAGAAAAAAACCTTTAACCTGTCGCTAGAACGATAAAAATACCATTAAAAAACATTGTAACTTCAATTAGAGCATTTTGAACGTAGTGGAGGTGCGGCGCAGAGGTGTTTCAGAATAAAGTTGTGTATGGCAAAGAGAAAGAAAGGAAAAATAAACTGTATAGATGAAGGGAAGCAGAAATGTAGAAGAGAAAGGTGGCAATGGTAATTTAAGAAGGGGATAGGAGAGAGAGAGAGAGAGAGAGAGAGAGAGAGAGAGAGAGAGAGAGAGAGAGAGAGAGAGAGAGAGAGAGAGAGAGAGAGAGAGAGAGAGAGAGAGAGAGAGAGTGTTCGACTCTTGACCAGCAGGGGCACAGGAAACGCAGGTAACAGTGCAGGTGTTTATTCACAGAAGGTGTGAACAGAAGGCTGGAGGTAGGTGATCTCCCGGCGCCAGGCCGCGCACTTCAACTTAACACTTATGACTGAAGCCTAGCTCGTTCACTCATACACGTATTCATGCCTCACACAAGTCTCGCTCATTCACTCGTTCACACAACTAGCTAACAACCACACACCTCCCCCGAGACATAAGGAAGATTCCTTATCTTTGTTATGGCTACCGTAACACATGAAACAAAGTTACAATGATTGAAGTACAGAAAACACGGTACATATACACAAAACAAACACAGCGTACAATGAACACGTACGACTAATCGTAGGTGCTACGGTGCCACCGCACCTGCAGTCGTCTCGGCTCCCTACGCTGTCGGCTGCTTCGACGCTCTGGTTGCTCTCGGCCACGGTGTACCCCGTTACCCTGATGCTCCGGGCTGCCGGGATGGTGGTGTTCCTCGTGACCCTGATGCTGAAGCGCTGCACCGCCATGAGCGGTGTGCTGCTCGACAGGAAGGGGAGCAAGAGGTCTGTGTGGGCGTAGGTGTCTTCTATTACGCCACATCACGCGACCGCTGCCCATCTTGATGAGGTAGTCTCTCCTTCGCCCAACAGCCACGATGACACCCAGGCGATCCCAGAGGCCTGTCGTGTGATCTTGAACGTCGACGTGGCCACCGAGGTGCAGGAGAGGAAGAGTACGGGCGGACGCGTCGTGGCGAAGTTTCGCTTTCTTCCTCAGTCGCTCTGCCTTGGCGTCGCACTCATCAGCAGCGCGCTGCCACTGCTGAGCGTATGAGCGATGATGAGCCGGGACACAGGACCTCATGGGATGACCGAAGAGGACTTGTGCTGGTGATCGCCCTTCCGCCCTCGGGAGTGTTGCGCAGTTCCAGCAACCCGCGAGCGAACGCATCCTCGTCCAGGTGTCCCTGCTGTGTGGTCGTGAGGATCAGCTTCTTCACGGACTTGACCGCTGCCTCGGCGTGACCATTGGAGCGTGGATAATGAGGTGAAGATACACGATGCTCCACCCCCATCGAGCCAGGAAGCGCCGTACCGATGAAGAAGTGAACTGCGGTCCACCGTCAGTCCTCAGGAGAACAGGCACGCCCGTGTCGGCGAACACACCCCGAAGGACACGAACGAGCTGATCAGCCGATGCTGGACGTGAGCATGCAGACACGTGAGGCCACCCAGACAAGCGATCTACATACACGAGGTATGTACGGCCTGCTGCGTGGAAGTAGTCTGCAGAAGCACTGACTCAAACACCCTGCTGGGTGTGTCCGTGTCCTGCCAGAGAGGTTCGTTGGCTTGGCTTGGTAGGAGTGGACGGCATAGTGAGCATCCAGAAACGACGTTCTCAACGTCTCTGTCCATACCAGGCCAGTACACCGTTTGTCGGGCCCGTCGCTTGGTGCGCTCCATCCCCTGATGACTGTCATGGAGTCGCTCTGGTTTCTCGGCGGAGGCTGTGAGGAATAAGAAGCCTCGGCCCGTAAACCACCAGGTCGTCGTCTACGGCCAGCAGACTGCGCACCGGCCAGTACGTACGCAAGCGGTGATCGAGGTCGTGGCAATGATCAGGAAGCCCTCGATGATGACGTTCTTGAGCAAGCAGTACTCCCCGTCTCTTGCTGCTGCGGCACGTACCATTTCCACAGTCTGATCCTGGAGTGGTGCTAAGCGGACGCCGTCCTCATTGGTGGCAGATAACGCTGAGATGACCGCTGAGTGGAGAGGGTCGAGGTCACCAGAAGTAGCAGCATCCTCTTCCTCCACTGGGTCCTGTACTGGAGCACGTGAGAGGGCGTCGGGCACACAGTGTGTCGATCCCTTTTGCCAGCTTGCTGTGAAAGAATACTGAGCAAGCTTCTCCTCTCATGCGCTGCAGCCGCAGGTTCTCTATTTCTCCCAACAACTTGCTATTGAGGAGAGGTATCAGCGGGCAGTGGTCGAGCACTAGATCGAAGTGAGGGAGTCCTTTCAGGTAGGTGCCACATTTCCTGACTGCCCAGACGATTGCAGCCATTTCCAACTCTATTACTGCATAGCGGCTCTCTGTGTCGGTAACAAATCTTGACCCGCATTGCACCATCTTCCACTGGTCACTGTGCTTCTGCAGGAGAACGAATCCAAATCCGTGCATCCTTGAGGCGTCAGTCTGTAGCATCGTTGGTAATGATGGGTCGAAGTATGCCAAGACAGGTGGGCTGACGAGACACTGTTTCACCTTCTCAAACGCCTCTTCATGGTTAGGAGACCAGCACCAACTGTTCTTCGGGCGTAAGAGATCTCTGAGGGGTTGTGCAGCTGCAGCCACAGCAGGAGAAAAGCTTCCAAGCTGGTTTGTAAGACCCATGAATGATCGTAAGTCGGTGATGTGCTGTGGTCGTGGGAAGTCAGAGATTGCCTTAACTTTCTTTGAGTCTGTCGTGTAGCCTTGTCCAGAAACAGAGTAACCACAGTAATCTACCACTCTTTCCGCGAATGTAAACTTCTGTGGGTTGAGAGTGATGCCGTGCTGGTCACACCGCCGCACAATCTGAATGACATGGGCTAAGTGCGCACTGTAGGTGGAGTCATAGGCCAGGATGTCGTCCACGATCTTGATGGTGTTAGGTATGTCGCCGAGAGCTTGGTCTCCTCGACGGTTATACTCGTCTCCAGACGAGACGAGACCCCATAACCGCTCGCCGAAACTTGTACCGACCCCAAGGTGTTATGAAGCAGGTTAAATCCTGGTCTTCTTCTCTAATGGGGACTTGAAAATACCCCATCTTGGCATCAAGAGTGGTGAACCAAACTGCTCCGGTCCCGATCGAGGCGATGGCGTCATGAGGTGAGCGCACTGGATACACGGGCCTCTTCACGTAACGGTTGAGTCGTGTCAGGTCAACACACAGCCTTACACCAGATGTCTTTTTTGGGACAGGCACGATGGGGTGGCACCATGCCGTAGGGTAGTCCACACTCTCGATGATTCCCTTGTTAAGCAGCTCTTCCAACTGGCTCTTAATTTCTTCACGCCAATTGTAAGGGATTGTACGAGATGCTGTTACGGCGAAGGGTCGAGCGTCGTCTGTCAACTCGATGGCCATGGATCCACCAGCCATTGCACGTAAACCTTCCTTTGCTTCGAAGACGCTGGGAAAGGCCTTGATCACAGCAGCAGCGTGCCCCGCACGCTGCTGTGGCATTGGGTCGTAGGAATGAGGCCAGCTGATCACTTCTGTGGGCGTAGATAGAGGTGGCTGCGAGGCGGTCGGGTACTTGATGGAGCTGTTGCCGGTGTGCTGTTCTTCCCTGCGTAGCGGTCGGATTTGAGCCGGAAAATCTTCGGGGAGGATTCCGAGAGCGATGGAATCGTACCAGCTAAGCAGCGCCCCCTTCACCTCCTTCACCACGCTCACAACAGTCTCAGCTTCCCTGTCGCCCAGTTGCAAGTGCGACGAGAAAGTTCCTACACAGGTGAGGGGGTGATTACCGGCAGCATAAAGTCCATCACCATCAGCGGGCGCCAAGCTGGAGGGCGGGATTCCAAGGAGTGTTGCCGTGTCGAGGCCAATAACGGTCGTTTCGGCCCCAGAGTCAGGAGTCCACGTAATCTTGTCTCTTCCAGCGGGATGTGTGGCGGTAATGAGCACCTGGGGCGCAGGTCGTGCCGTCACCGTCTTTGTGTATACGCCTGATAAGAGCTGGTATACACTGGCACTGGCTCCCCGCCTCGGGCCTGCACCGCGATGAGGAGAGACAGTTGAGGAACTCCTCGAAGCTCCTCGTCGTTTCCTCACTGTCTGCTGACATACACTCGCAAAATGCCCTCTTTTCCCGCAGTTACGACACACTTTATCTATTGCCTGGCATCCCCTTTTGTCACTGCGACAATCTTTGCCACAACGATAACAGCCCGTGGGGCTTGAGCCCCCGAAACTGCCCTTCCTGTAGTTCGAGACAGCGTTCACACCATGGCTCGAAGAGTGAGAGCCGCCCCTTAGTACTGCACTACACTGGTTAGCGCTCTCTGATGCTCTGCAAATATCTATGGCGTTTTCAAGGGTGAGTTTCTTGTTTTCCAGCATGCGTTTCAGAGCCACTTCGTCTCGTGTCCCAACGACAATTCTGTCACGCAGCTGATGGTTTATGCACTGGTCGCAAAAGTCACAGAAATTGGCGATTTCCTTTACAGCACATAAAAAGTCGTCAAAACCTTCTTGCGTTTCTTGCACGCGGGAGTAGAAGTCTCTTCTATCCATGATGATGTTGCGCTGGCTTCGCAGGTACTCACACATTGCATCGAGGATGGTTCTTAACTCCGCGTCTCTCGGTAAGCTTATCCCGTAGCGAAGTGTACGGGTCCACTCGTCGTCTAGGACAGCAGCGAGTGCCGCCCTCTGCTCAGCCAGGGAGAGACAGTCTATCCTGGCGAGGGTTACGTATCCTTCAAACTTATGGCGCCACGTGTCGAACTCACGTAAAGATGCTGACGCCGTTAAGTGAGGAATGATGGTGGCGGACGTCGGGAACCTCGCGCCCTGGGTAGACGTGCTGCGGGCTGTGGTTTCGCCTTCATTGCTCGCCGTGGTGCGACTGGGAGCTTGTGTCCCCACTCTCTCCAGCAGCTGGGTTAAACGCTCCTCGCGAGCCTGACTCTGCTCCGACTGTCGCGCTAGCAGGGCGGCCAGCGCCTCCAACTGCTTCTCCATTCTGCGCCGTACCCACTGCAGCCTTGTCCTGATCCTACTCACTGCGCCATGTTCGACTCTTGACCAGCAGGGGCACAGGAAACGCAGGTAACAGTGCAGGTGTTTATTCACAGAAGGTGTGAACAGAAGGCTGGAGGTAGGTGATCTCCCGGCGCCAGGCCGCGCACTTCAACTTAACACTTATGACTGAAGCCTAGCTCGTTCACTCATACACGTATTCATGCCTCACACAAGTCTCGCTCATTCACTCGTTCACACAACTAGCTAACAACCACACAGAGAGAGAGAGAGAGAGAGAGAGAGAGAGAGAGGCTGGGAAAACTTTGGGGAAGAGAAGCTGTGGTCTTGAGTGGTAAGTGGGAGGATGAAGAAGGAAATCGATGTTCATAACAGCATGTTCCCCTCTTCTCCTCTCTTCTTTTTCCTCTCCTCTTCCTCCCTCGGCTCTCCCTCTCATATCCTTTCGCTGTGTGTGTGTGTGTGTGTGTGTGTGTGTGTGTGTGTGTGTGTGTGTGTGTGTGTGTGTGTGTGTGTGTGTGTGTGTGTGTGTGTGTGTGTGTGTGTGTGTGTGTGTGTGTGTGTGTGTGTGTGTGTGGTGCAACATTTGTCAAAACATCATATTTATCAAGTGCTAATCGATGAAGTAGGTGGTAGTAGTAGTAGTAGTAGTAGTAGTAGTAGTAGTAGTAGTAGTAGTAGTAGTAGTAGTAGTAGTAGTAGTAGTAGTAGTAGTAATGAAGCAATAACAATAATAGCAATAATACTAATATAAACTCCACCACTATCACCACCATCAACACACACACACACACACACACACACACACACACACACACACACACACCATAGGTACAAACAATACAACGTCCCTCGCTCCCACCTTCCCTTCCCTTCCCATCCCTTCCCTTTCTCTCGGACAATCTCACAGCGCGTTTTCTTTGGCCAGGAACAAAAGAAAGAAAACGGTAAACATTCGTACACAAAAACTAATATTTTGCACATGGGAATGGACTCTTGTGTCACCCCTTACCACTACAGTTATTGGCGATTGGGAGAGAGATAGAGGAGAGAGAGAGAGTGGGAGAGAGATGGGTAGGAGGAGAGGGGAAGGAGGGATAGAGGGAAGGGAATCAAAGAGGGGAGAGAAGAGAGAGGGAGTTGATAGGATTTGATACAACAAGAGGAAAGAGGATGCTAGGAGAGAATATACGACAAGAGCAGGAATAAAATGAAATGGGAGGAAAAAAGAATTCAAATGAACACGAAGGGAAAAGAAAATAAAGGGAATGAAAAATCAGGGGAAGTGGAAATGAAACAAAATATAACCAGAGGGAAAAAAATATTAAAAAACGATGAAAAAAAAAATAATAGGAAAAAAATATACGGCGCGCTTTCAGTTAAACGAAAAGAAATGCAAAGAAAAATAAGTGATGCAGGGAAACATGAAAAAAAAGAAAGAAGCGAGGTAGAAAAAGAAAAAATGACAATATTCTTGCTCAATAAAGCGGAAAATACGGAATGAAAATAAGAAAAGGAGAAAGAAAGAAAGAAAGAGAGAGAGAGAGAGAGAGAGAGAGAGAGAGAGAGAGAGAGAGAGAGAGAGAGAGAGAGAGAGAGAGAGAGAGAGAGAGAGAGAGAGAGAGAGAGAGAGAGAGAGAGAGAGAGAGAGAGAGAACTGACAAACCAAAAAAAAATAGGAAAGGAAAAGAAAGCATCTAATGAAGCGAAATAATAATAAAAAAAACAATGGAAGAAAAGAAGAAGATTAATGACTGAAGACAAACGAAAAGAAGACAAGCAGACCGAAGAAAAGGGATAAAAAGGAGGAGAAAAGAAAAGAAAACAAAGGAGATATTAATGCGAAAGGAACATCCAATTAAGTGGAAAATGGATTAAAAAAAAGGGGGGGGGACAAAGAGAAAGAAAAAAAAGAGAAAAAAAAAGAGAATGAAGCGAAAAGCGAACAATACAACGAATAGAAGGCACCACTACAATGGAAGCAAATAAAGGCTTTGTGTTCCTAAAATGCACACACAAAAAATAATAAATAAATAAATATATAAAAAAGCAATAATTATCCAGTAACGTGACATTCAAAAATAAAAAAGGACAAAAAAAAATATGAAAACCAGAAAATTTTAGGACAATTTAATGACGTTTCAAGATGGAGACGACGAGAGAGAGAGAGAGAGAGAGAGAGAGAGAGAGAGAGAGAGAGAGAGAGAGAGAGAGAGAGAGAGAGAGAGAGAGAGAGAGAGAGAGAGAGAGAGAGAGAGAGAGAGAGAGAGAGAAATAGGGTGCGTGGGATAATGTAGGAAGGAAGGAAGGAAGGAAGGAAGGAAGGAAGGAAGGAAGGAAGGAAGGAAGGAAGGAAGGAAGGAAGGAAGGAAGGAAGGAAGGAAGGAAGGAAGGAAGGAAGGAAGGAAGGAAGAAAAATAAAGAATAAATAGTAAATGGAACAAAATATAAAAAAGAAAAAGAGATAGAAGAGTGAAAGAAAAATGAAGTTGGATACAAAAAAAGAAATATTAGATCAAGCAGGAATAAAAAAATACGTACATGAATAAGAAAAAATACGAAAGCCAAAAAGAAAGAAAAATGACAAACGCAAATAAGAAACAAACAAAAAAAAATAAAATAAAGCGCAGATAACCCAAATATAAATAAGAGTTAATTAAATTCTTGACACCAGGAAAAAAAAAACAGATATGTAACAGGAAACAAGGAACAAGGAATGAATAAAGGAAAAACAATTAATTCAGTCAAGTGTCATTTACAGGTGATAAAATATTGAAAGCACTTGAAGACAAAGACGAAGCAGGAGAGAAAGTCACGGTTCATCTGAAGAGGCAAATAAAGGAAACAGTTAATAGAGAGTTTTGATGTGGAGTGAATGGAGTGAGGAAGGGAATGAAATGAGACAGTGAGAAACAAGGTCAGGTCACATCAGGTCAGTCGCGTGAGAACTGCTGAGTAACGTGTCATTACTGTTAACTCTCTCTCTCTCTCTCTCTCTCTCTCTCTCTCTCTCTCTCTCTCTCTCTCTCTCTCTCTCTCTCTCTCTCTCTCTCTCTCTCTCTCCCTGGTTTTCCATCAAAGTGTACAATTCGAAAAAAAAAAACATGAATAATTTGACATAAATATAAACGAACATACATAAACTCTCTCTCTCTCTCTCTCTCTCTCTCTCTCTCTCTCTCTCTCTCTCTCTCTCTCTCTCTCTCTCTCTCTCTCTCTCTCTCTCTCTACCAAAATTACATGGACTGTGAGAATAAATACAAAAAAAAAAGAAAAAAGCAACAACAACAACAACAATTTATTAACACAACGCATCATTCCAATTCGGCAGTAAATTTTTCCCGTCACTTCGCATTCAGATTTGCCTCACGATACAAATATTTATATGAGGAAGGCGAGACGAAAGGAAAGGGAGGGAAAAAAGAAGAGGATGGAGGAAAAATCGTGCAATGCGTGAGAAGCAGAATGAAAAGTGTGTCGAGGAGGAGGAGGAGGAGGAGGAGGAGGAGGAGGAGGAGGAGGAGGAGGAGGAGGAGGAGGAGGAGGAGGAGGAGGAGGAGGAGGAGGAGGAGGAGGAGGAGACGGTGACATTGAAGAAAGACAGAAATAGAAGATAAAAAAAAAAAGGAAGACAAGGAGAAAGAAGAATGGAAAGACGAGAGGGAGAGACTTGAAGGAAGGAGAAAAAGAGTTCAAGGAGAAAGGAGGAGAGAAAAGGGGAGAAGGGAAAATTGGAAAAACACGACGAAAGAAGGAGAGACGTGATTGAGAAAGGGAAAAACCTACGTTATCGGAGGTGACATCTCTCTCTCTCTCTCTCTCTCTCTCTCTCTCTCTCTCTCTCTCTCTCTCTCTCTCTCTCTCTCTCTCATTCAATCTATCAATCTATATCTTTTGTCTCTATTCATCTACCTAACGTGTCAATTTACATATGCAGCATTTTACTGTTTGGGTTTTCTTTTATCGTACTTTTGTATATTTAGTTACCTTATTTATTTATTTATCTATTTATTTATTTATTTATTTATTTATTTTTAACTCCGTATAACTTTTCAAAATTATTTCCAGCTTTCCAAAACTGACTGAAAATTTACGACTAGAATTCTAAACCATCATGTGCGAGAGAGAGAGAGAGAGAGAGAGAGAGAGAGAGAGAGAGAGAGAGAGAGAGAGAGAGAGAGAGAGAGAGAGAGAGAGAGAGAGAGAGAGAGAGAGAGAGAGAGAGAGAGAGAGAGAGCGCCTTTGTCTGTTGATCCACAAAGGAACACAAAGTAATAAAGCGAACATTTTACAAATACTGATATCTACAATAAAAAAACAACAACAACAAGTACTACTACTACTACTACTACTACTACTACTACTACTACTACTACTACTACAACGAAACAAAGCCGCGAACACTTTAGAAACACCAATAAAAAAAATAAATAAAATAAAAACACTAATCACTCCCGGAAAAGAATACAAATAAAACGAAACTAAAAAAAAATAAAATAAAATAAAAAAATAACCCTCCTTTTATAAGCCAAACTCGCTCCATTGTTTTCAATATGCATATCTTTCTTTTTTCCCCTTGAAGAGACCAATAGGCAGACCAAAACTGATCACTTCTATTATTTTATCAGAAATCCATGCGCTGTGTGCCTTTCAATTTACCACACCAATAGTCCTCGCAGCCTCCACCTGACCACCAAGGACACGCAAGCACACGCACACGCACCCAAACACACACGCACACGCACCCACACACACACACGCACACACATTCAAATTCTGTTAGCCTTCAAAACAGAGGCGAAATGGTCATGGAAATGTGTGGAGGAGGAGGAGGAGGAGGAGGAGGAGGAGGAGGAGGAGGAGGAGGAGGAGGAGGAGGAGGAGGAGGAGGAGGAGGAGGAGGAGGAGGAGGAGGAGGAGGAGGAGGAAGTAAAGGAAAATATGACAAAATGAAAACGTAGGACGACGACGAAGAGGACAAACGAAAGGGAAATAAAAGAAAAGCATGAAAAGGAAAATGACAATACTGAGAAAGAAAATACAATAAGAACTAGAGAATAAAAAGAAAAAGAAAGAAAGAAGAGGTTGTCAGATAAGGTAGAAAATAAATATGTGGTCTGGTCAGTCACCTGCAAAAACGACTCGAAAATCTTTCCTTATGATAAACTATGTATTTATCTAAGTGAAGTTTAGTATACATGTGACGTCATTGACTCAGATATCCATAATACTAATTGCTTATGTTTATTGATATTTTTACTTATATATCTTCGTAAAATAGCTTTCTGAGACGAATAATAATCACTCTCTCTCTCTCTCTCTCTCTCTCTCTCTCTCTCTCTCTCTCTCTCTCTCTCTCTCTCTCTCTCTCTCACACATTCACAGTCAACCATTTCAATATTCTTTTTAATAGCTGAACATTGAGCGAAATTAATAAAGTTAAAAGCTATCACAACATTACATATCGTGGTCATGCTTATCAGTGATTGGTCGATGCTGACTCCGCTGACTCGTGCCTCTGCTCCTATTGGCTCAGGCCGCCGTATGGGATTAGCCCTGCTCTTTGATTGGTTGCTGAGTGGTGAGTTGAGCGATGGGGAAACGTATATTTTTTTTTATTACTTTCATATTTCCGGGAATAAAACTTTTTACGAACACAAGGTAAAAAGAAAGACAAAATAAAAAAGCTGTGTATATTTGCAGATTTTTTCTTTGAAGTTTTGGGCTGAAAGTAATAAAAAGTAACAAGTATTTTCACAGTACAGGTAAATAAACATTAATATTTCACTTTTTTTAGGTAAACTCTGCCTTTGATTAGTCAGGAACACTCAGGTCTTGGTACACACACACACACACACACACACACACACACACACACACACACACAGTACTGCGCACCTAACTGTAAAAAGAATACACACACACACACACACACACACACACACACACACACACACACACACGAAACACTGACAATAAACATATATGAAAAAAAAATCTGAAAACGACAAAAAAAAAATCTAAAACACACACACACACACACACACACACTCTCTAATGACCACCCTCTCCTGACATTGGCATTTCCACGTCGCTTCTCTGATAAAAAAGCTGATTCATTTATTAAACTGAATAAACCCGCGTACAATAACGGCGTCCAAAATAAATGGCAAAAAATGTATTCCTAACTTTCCGATTTCCACCCCCCCCTTCATCCCGTTTTTCATGAAGGCAGCGGCGTAAATTGTGATTGGCTAGGAGCAGAGGGGAGCGGCTGGCGTTATGGTCTGCTATTGGTAGTTGTATTTGTTGTATTGCGTGATTCCACCAATCAGCGCACGTGTTTCAGGGTCAAGGCATCCGTGTTAGAGAGAGAGAGAGAGAGAGAGAGAGAGAGAGAGAGAGAGAGAGAGAGAGAGAGAGAGAGAGAGAGAGAGAGAGAGAGAGAGAGAGAGAGAGAGAGAGAGAGTAATCATTATTGGCGTGTATGTGAAATTTAAATATGAAAATGAGGAAAAATAGGAAATTTATTCAAAGCGAAGCAATTCATCAAAGGTTATTACAAGTAACGAGTATTAATGAAGGAAAAAAAAAGATAAAACACGGAGGAAAAAAATCATATAATAATGTAGGAAAACAATTGAAGGTCACAGGAAAAGGAGGAAAAAACATATGATCGGAAACATTATTCATATTTGTTCTCACATTTTGCCCTTCCTCTCTCCGTTTTCTATTCTCTCCTGCTTTCCCTTCTCGCTACTACAGATTTTCCATTTCTAAATCTTATAACCTGTATTCTCCTCCCAAACTCGTGGTAACTCGCCTCCCTTCTGCCATTTAATTTTGTATCTCCTCCTCCTCCTCCTACTTTCCCCTCTCTTTCCTTATCTTTGTTCTCCTTCCCTTCCTTCCACTATGATTCATACCACCCACTTTTTTTCCTTCTCTCACTGTTCCCTTATCCTCCTCCCTCTCTTCCTTAACTATATCCTCCATCCTTCTCTCTTTCTCCCTCCCTACATCTCCATTCGCTTCTATTCTATGATTCCAATCACTTATATTTCATCATTGGCTCCATGTTCTTTCTCTCCTCCCTCCCTGAACTTCATCCCCCTTGCTGGTCTTCTTTACCTCCTGTCCTTCACCTCAGCTCCCTTCCCCTCCCTTCCTGTATTATTTCCTTCCCAGCCTCTTTCATCCCTCAATTCCTGCTGCCCTTTCTTCTATCCCTCCGGCTCTTGTCCCCCTCTCAATCTATGACCTACTGTCCCCTACACCACCCTTCGCAGCCTCTGATCCCTCTCCATCCATCCCGCCTTTAATCCCTCCCCCGGACACCGTCCTGCCCACACCGAGAACACCGCAACACCACAACACGAAGCATTTCACTTTTGAATGTATTCCCACCCAAATCACAGCACCCTGTCGTATTTCCTCGCCCTGTGACGGAGGAGACTAATGGTCAAGGGGAGAATGGAATGGTACCCCCTGCCTGCCTGTCTGTCCTGGACGCTCATAGAAATCGTGGGTGTAAATTGAAGTGAGAGCGCAACGTAGTGGTGGTGGTGCTGGTGGGAGGTAGTGGTGGTGGTAGTCTCCTCTCGTATAAAAGCCTGTACATTATTGCCCTTTGCTTCCCAGCTTGAGATTTGTTCGTAGAAAACGGGGCCTTTATCAGGGTGACTCGAGCGGAAAATGGGTTACTTTGCATGACTATGAGGAAGGGAATGGACTAAAAAAAAAAAAAAAAAAAAAAAGAAGGGAAAAAAAGTAAAGGTGCACTGCTGCGGAGTTTGGAGACGAGTATTGCGGCTGTGCACGCGATGTGTTTCTTTGTTGAGCTTTAATGTTTGTGGATTTGATTTCGGTGCATTATTCAGGGAGTGGAGTATGGCAGATTAGAGACTATTTTCTTTATGTAAGATCGATGCTCGCCAAGGACAATAAAAAAAAAAAAGTAATAAATAAATAGAAAAAAAAAGGTCCACTAAAAAAAGGTCAAAAACAGAGGTCAAACACAATTACCAAATATTGAAGGATAAGTTGAAACCTTCGTCTTGAAAGAGCTCAAGTCACAGGAAGGAGGAAGCATAGAAGCAGGCAGGGAGTTCCAGAGTTTAGAATATCAAGCTCAAATAGAAATAACAATAAAATTAAATAGTAAATCAAGACGGAAAGAAACTTGTGGATACTTTACTGATTTGGTGTTACATCTTAGTTACAAATTATCGTATGACACGCAATAAAGCAACGCAAAGGTAAAGTCAGGTGTTTTAATGTTACACCCCCTCGTTAAAAATCCCCATAAACCAAGAAAATAAACCACAAGAAGAGCCAAGACCAAGAACTAAACCAATAAAGCAAAGGACACGCACTTCAATGTTACATTTCTTAGTTACATAATTACCATAAGCCAGTAAAGCGAAGTAAAGCAAGAGACACGTGCTTGAAAAAGGCTCACGTCACTGTTCCCCTTTTCACATTTTTCCCTTTTCGACCTCCTCACTGTAAGACATTCAGTGAGAGTGGCTGTGGCTGTGGTGGCTGCGACAGTGGTGGTGGTGGCTGCGGTAGAAGTGGTGGCTGCGGGAAGGGAGGCGGGAGTCGTGGGTGGGTGAAAAGGATGTGGCCAGTGTTTTATTAATGCTGGCTGTTGCTGTTGCTTTCCGTTGCTCCTGCTGCTGTTGTTGCAGGTTGCCAATATTGCTCGTGCTGCCACAATATTTTTTTTTTTTTTTTTTTTTTTTTTGGTTACACTCACGAATTCCCTTTTATTGAGAAAATGTTGCTGGTTTTGGATTTCTGGTGAATTGCAGTCTTTTGATTTTTTTTTTCATTATTATTTTGTTGTTGTTAGTGATGATGGTTGTAGTGGTGGTGGTGGTGGTGGTGGTGGCAGTGATGGCGGTGGTGGTGGTGGTGGTGGTGGTGATGGAGGTGGTGGTGGTGGTGGTTCCGGGAAGATGAAAGGAAGATATAACTGCATAGCTCCATAGGTTCTATTATTATTATTATTATTATCATTATTATTATTATTATTATTATTATTATTATTATTATTATTATTATTATTCCTGTTATTGATAGTGGTTCTGGTTATAGTGCTGGCGATGA
>NC_087163.1:24864584-24874584 GCF_035594125.1 Scylla paramamosain | reverse complement strand
GTTGTTGTTCCATCTCTCTCTCTCTCTCTCTCTCTCTCTCTCTCTCTCTCTCTCTCTCTCTCTCTGACGACGCCATTATTTGAGCGAAAATGGAGAAACTGTATTGAAGTTGATTTTACCATAATTTAAACACACACACACACACACACACACACACACACACACACACACACACACACACACACACACACTCAACTGAAAAAACAACGAAGGTGACCTAGTGAAGTGCGACATGACAACACCGTAGAGTTTTACAGGTGCTAATGGTCTCCCGTTATCTCCCTTCACCTTTTGGCCCTTTGCAGTTTATCCCTCCACATCATACGTGGCGCGTAAAAGAGAATGCAAAGGTGAGGAAATATTACCCCCATTGGTTTTTTTCACTGCCGTATTAATGGTAGAAATGAATAAAGGTGAGATTACATTCCCAGGCGGTAATGGTCAGTTACGTGAGGTGCTTCCGTTTTGACTATTCCTCGCACTGACTCACGCGCCATGCTTCCTTACTTTTTTCCCTCTATTTTTTTCCGTTTCATTCGTCGGTCAATTCTTGTCCTTGTCTCTCTCATTCACTTCCTTCTTCATTTTGTGACTCTTTTCTACTTTCCTTTCCTCTCTGTCTTCCCTTCAGTTTTTTTTTTTTGTTTTTCATCGTTTACTTTCCTTCTTCCATAGTTCTCTCTCTCTCTCTCTCTCTCTCTCTCTCTCTCTCTCTCTCTCTCTCTCTCTCTCTCTCTCTCTCTCTCTCTCTCTCTACGCTGCAAAGGAGGCAGTATCACTCCTCCGAGACGTAACATCCTGTGGCATCGTTACCACCACCTGATTCCCAAATTCCCAAGGGCGAGCGCCACGTCACCTGCACTAGATGGCTGATACGGAATGCAGCAACGCCTCGCCCCGCACGGTCTCAGCTCCAGTTTCCCTTTCCTTCCCTTCCCACCTCTCCAATACCATCACCCTGCATATCCAAACCCTCACTTTCCGTTTCCACCTGCGTCGCACCCACAAACATGCTGGTGTAAAATATATCAAGGTCTCTTCGAACGTACCTTTCACTCAGCAAGCAGCACTGTCACTAGTAAACAGAGGCAACACGTACAAACACAGACATACAGACAGCACAGTACACCTTGTTTCCTCCCAGTTCTGCTTCCCTTCTCGCTCCCTTCCCTTCTGTTCACGAGCCACCTGGTCTAGTTCGAGGTTCACACAGGCAAGCCTTAACATTTTCAAGCCCCAAACGCCATATTCCATCCCTTACGTTTCTCCACACTTCTACATTTCCAGGCCACGCCCAGAGCGCATCAACTCCCAGAGGGTTTAAGGGAATGGAACGAGAGAGTAATTTTTAAATATGTTAAAGTAGCGAGAGTCTAACCTTTCACCCAGGCTTGCATCTGTGTCGCCTCTCTTTGTTTGCTCCCCTACCTTGTTGCCTTGTTGTTTAGCGCCTGTCTCTTTACCTCTCCCTCTCTCCCCCCTCTCTCTCTCTCTCTCTCTCTCTCTCTCTCTCTCTCTCTCTCTCTCTCTCTCTCTCTCTCTCTCTCTCTCTCTCTCTCTCTCTCTACGTGTTTTGAACGAATATGCTAAAAAGTGCAAAAAAGAGTATTCAAGTTAACTCACAACATCATACATCAAGGTCTGAGAGCGAGCGAGCGAGCGAGCGAGCGAGCGAGCGAGAGAGAGAGAGAGAGAGAGAGAGAGAGAGAGAGAGAGAGAGAGAGAGAGAGAGAGAGAGAGAGAGAGAGAGAGAGAGAGAGGCGCAACGAAACTAAGATAAATTTCCACCCAAAAAGCTTTTAACGCTTTACAGATAGGAAAATCAATCACAGTCTTAACTTGGCCTAATTTCCCCCCTCTCTCTCTCTCTCTCTCTCTCTCTCTCTCTCTCTCTCTCTCTCTCTCTCTCTCTCTCTCTCTCTCTCTCTCTCTCTCTCTCTCTCTCTCTCTCTCTCTCTGTTTAATATCCTTCATCTTTCTTAGTTTCTTTGATCTTTCATTCTCATCATTCTTCCTTCAATAAACTTCACCTTCCTTTGCTTCCTTCATCCCTCATTTTCCTACATCATTTTTAATTTCCACGATCTTTAATTTCTTTTAATTTTCCATTATTTTCTTCAATTCTTTTTTTACTCTTCATTTACGTTCACTTTCCCTCATTTTCTTCACATTCCTTCACTTTTTTTATATTCTTCCATTTCTTTTTTTTTTCACCATCCTTCATCCTTCGTTTTCTTTCAACCTTCACCATTCTTAACATCCTTTGCCGCCTTTCCATTTCATCATAATCCTTCTGTTCCTTCACTTTCCTTCCAATTAATTCTCCTTTACTCTCTCTCTCTCTCTCTTCCATACAACTCATTCACGTTCTTCATTCCTTTCCTCACCTTCCTTCACCGTCCCTCATTTTCACCACCTTCCTGATACTTCCCCAGCATTACCTGTCCTGCACTTCGTCTCTTCCACCTTTTTTGCTTTCATTTCCTTCATAAGTTTAGTGCGATGATGAACAATACGTCTTGCTGAGCTAAAAAATTGACGTGCCCGGAGGAAGAAAACGGGGAGTGAGTTATAAATTGAGGTATGGTGGGAGGGAGAGTGAGAGAGTATAAAAACATCATTTAGTCTCTCTCTCTCTCTCTCTCTCTCTCTCTCTCTCTCTCTCTCTCTCTCTCTCTCTCTCTCTCTCTCTCTCTCTCTCTCTCTCTGAAAACAGTCATTAGTCTTACTTAAAACCAGTAAAATGAACTTCCTAATGACTCTCTCTCTAAGATCTACCTAAAAAGAACATAAAAAAAAAATAAAGTAGAAAAAATCTTAGTCATTACCTTTACAGAGTCCAAATATGGAACCATTTATAATTTAGATCTCTCTCTCTCTCTCTCTCTCTCTCTCTCTCTCTCTCTCTCTCTCTCTCTCTCTCTCTCTCTCTCTCTCTCTCTCTCTCTCTCTCTCTCTCTGCTTCGTAATAATGACAGACTGTAAAATTTTCAGTTCCACTCCATCTTGCCACTCCATTTGAAAGGAATATTGAGTTTGTACTCCTATGTACTCTGTAATTTTCAAAGCAATATTGGACTCTCTCTCTCTCTCTCTCTCTCTCTCTCTCTCTCTCTCTCTCTCTCTCTCTCTCTCTCTCTCTCTCTCTCTCTCTCTCTCTCTCTGTTCGTGAAGACTTTTCCATTTGGTATTTTTCTTACTTTTCCCCTTTTTTGTATATTCATGGATTTTTTTCCTCACATTTTTTTCTCCTTATCTCCCTCTCTCTCTCTCTCTCTCTCTCTCTCTCTCTCTCTCTCTCTCTCTCTCTCTCTCTCTCTCTCTCTCTCACCTGATTCGTGTAGCATTTTCTACTTTTATCATTCTTTTACCCCTTTTCCTTCTTTTCCACTCTAAACGTGTCTTCCATTTCGTTGATGTAATTCCCTCGCTTTCCTCCCATTGGACAATATAGAGCCATGAATTTCCCCTCCTCAGCAACCGTGCAGCTTCCCTTTTTTTTTTTTTCCTTTCCCCTATTCGTTTTCCCCCTTCACGACCCAAAAACGTTCACTCCTTCTCTTTACTTGTCCTCCTTCTTTTCCTCTCACTCTGCGGCAACAGCACAGAACGTTCTCTTCCTTACGTTCACTTCCTCCCTTGCCCAAATAATCTCGATTTTCTGGTTCTCCCCGCCTTTTTTTTTTTTTTTTTTTTTTTGCTTTTCTTCATCCTATGGTACCTAACTGTAAATCTATATATTCCTGTTTTTTTTTTCTATCTCCCTCTCTCTTTCTGTACGTTCGTTTATCTCTATTTTCTATTTCTCTTTTTTTTATTCTTTTAACTAATCACCGTCTATGTCTATTAATTTGTTTGTTTCTTTAGTTTTGTTTCTTCTTCTCTCTTCTCTTCATTTATTGTATCCATTTTCTTTCTCAAATGACCACAAGTTTCCTTTATTTTATTTATTTTTTTTTTTTTTTTTTTTTTTGGGGGGTGGATATTCTATTTTCTCTTCGATTTTACCTTTTAACTTTGACTCTCATCCATTTATCAGAATCCCCCCTTTTTTTCTGTTTTTCTCTCTACTAACCACAAGTTTTCATTTTTTTTTAATTCTGACACCATTTTCGTTTTTCGTCCTCGGTTAAATAACAAACATTTCCCTTTTATTCGTTTTATCTGTTCCTCTCTCTCTCTCTCTCTCTCTCTCTCTCTCTCTCTCTCTCTCTCTCTCTCTCTCTCTCTCTCTCTCTCTCTCTCTACTAACTGCATTTATAACCCTCATGTTTTTTTTAACCCTCATGTTTTTTTTTTTAAGTTTATCATCTTCGTATTCATCCTAAATCCTCCATTTTTATTCATCAATTTATTTTCCCTTTCCGTCTATCAAATAACTTGTTCTTTTTCATATATCATGTTTTTATTCACATTTTTATTCACCCTTTCATTTCCCCTTTCTGTTCATTCGGCACCCTTATTTTTTGTTCATTTGTTCATCTCTCCTTTCCATTCACTAACTATCCTTTCACTTTTCGTTCATCTGTTCAGTTCCCCTTTCTGTTCATTAAGTGCCTTTCAATTTTGTTCACCTATGCATTTCCCTTTCAATATCATTCAGTTATTCATTTCTCCTTTCTCTCCATTAAATATCTTTCACTTTTGTACATCTATTCAATTCCCCATTCCATCGATTACGTATATTTCTTTTTTTTTTTTTTTTCACCCATTCATTTCACCTCTCCATCCATTAAATGCTCTCCGTTACTGACTTCACAACTACTTCACAACTCCCCTTCGTCCATATCCATAACCCATGACACTGTGAATGCTGCGGCGTCTCCCCAAGCAAGACAAAGTGATGTGGAAATTCAGACCATAATTTCTCAAGACACCACTGACAGCAAATGGACTGATGGAGTGATTCAAGCTTTTACTGCCTACAACTTTACTTCTGTTCAGTATAATCATCTATGGTTACTAATATCAAAGAAAATGTATTGTTGTTAGCAGTCAGAAAACGTTAATTTTAATCCATCAATCTATTCACTCCATTAGCGTTTCCTTAACTAGTCTTATCAATTTTACATTTTCTCCTAACTTCCCTTGCTTTTCATTCCTTACCTTAACAACCTAACAAAACCTATCCTCACCTAACAACACGTAACATAACCAACCTAGCACCCAACATAACCTCATCTACCGTAACCCGATACAATATAACACAACCTCACTTAAAACCAAACCGACTAACACCAGACATAACATAGCCCACCTGCCATTACCTAACACAACATAACACAACCTTACCTAACACAACCAAACCTGACATAACCTAACCTAACAAGACCTACTAACCCATCAACCCATAAACATCCAAGGAGAAAGAACCACTACTAAATCACACATCCACACATTTCCCCAAAGCACTGAAGATCAAGAGGAAGGGAAAATGACACTCAAATGACCTGCCACCGCGGGACTGAAGGGAGTCGGAGCAAGCCAAAGGGATTCAGGGAGGCAGAAACCTTTAATGCTGAGCTAATTAATCATCAGGTCTTGCTGTGACATCAATTACAGACTCGGGTGACAGGTTGGCAGTGCTTCTAACGGCGACCTACTGACCCGGTGACGGTGAGAAAAACTTTGATTGTAATTGGAGGCTTTCAGAAGACGTGACTTAGAGAGAGAGAGAGAGAGAGAGAGAGAGAGAGAGAGAGAGAGAGAGAGAGAGAGAGAGAGAGAGAGAGAGAGAGAGAGAGAGAGAGAGAGAGAGAGAGAGAGAGAGAGAGAGATGGGAAGAGTAATGTTGATAAATGTGGTATTGCTGGGAAATATTTAAGGTGTTTATATATATTCTCTCTCTCTCTCTCTCTCTCTCTCTCTCTCTCTCTCTCTCTCTCTCTCTCTCTCTCTCTCTCTCTCTCTCTCTCGTCTCCCCACCGCCATTAGCACCACTAACAACACCACGACAACCACTTTTCAACAACAACAGCAACAACAACAACAACAACAATGACAATAACAGTAACGATAACCATCCCACTGTCACCTCCACTTATCCTCGCTTCTTCCTCCTCCTCCTTATCATCCTCCTGCTTATCCTCCTCCTCTTCCTCCTCCTCCTCCTCCTTCTCTGGCACGTCCCCATCACTTATTTCCTCTGCTTATCTCCTCCTCCACCTCTTCCTCCTCCACATACACCAGACCTCCTCCTCCTCCTCCTCCTCCTCTTCCTGGTACGTTCCCATCACTTGTTTGCTCTGCTTATCTCCTCCTCTTCCTCCTCCTCCTCTTCCACCATCTTCCCCATCACCTGTTTGCTTTGCTTATCACCTCCTCCTCCTCCTCCTCCTCCTCCTCCTCCTCCTCCTCCTCCTCCTCCTCCTCCTCCTCCTCCTCCTCCTCCTCCTCCTCCTCCTCCTCCTCCTCCATTATGTATTCGTACCCATCACTTGTTTACTCTGTTTATCCTCTCTCTCTCTCTCTCTCTCTCTCTCTCTCTCTCTCTCTCTCTCTCTCTCTCTCTCTCTCTCTCTCTCTCTCTCTCTCTCTCTCTCTCCCCTAATTACTCGTTGAGATGACGCCCACACCTCACCATCACACGAGGAAGAAAACAAGAAAACGATGCCATTCCTGCTGTTGCTCTTCGTGTCCTCCTCCTCCTCCTCCTCCTCCTCCTCCTCCTCCTCCTCCTCCTCCTCCTCCTCCTCCTCCTCCTCTTTTTTTTTTTTTTTTCCTTCACAGAATCCTACATCCATTTCTTCCTTCCTTCTCTCCTTCCTTCTCCTCGCCATTCCGTCCCCGCTCCTCCTTCCATCCCACTTTCCCGAGACTGACTGAGAGAGGTAAGATGCTTCACGCAAATAGAGTTACGCAAAAATACATGTCTTGTCCTCTCTCTCTCTCTCTCTCTCTCTCTCTCTCTCTCTCTCTCTCTCTCTCTCTCTCTCTCTCTCTCTCTCTCTCTCTCTCTCTGGAGATGGGTAGGAAATCTTGAAGTCTTGCAACACACCCAGCCACCGCAATGGGCATTCTCGCATCCCTCTGTATCTTGTCCTGTCATATTCAAGCTAAAATATACTTGAGACACACATACACACACACACACACACACACACACACACACACACACACACACACACACACACACACACACTAGCACTTATGTTATTGTCCTGTGTGTCTTAGAGAGAGAGAGAGAGAGAGAGAGAGAGAGAGAGAGAGAGAGAGAGAGAGAGAGAGAGAGAGAGAGAGAGAGAGAGAGAGAGAGAGAGAGAGAGAGAGAGAGAGAGAGAGAGAGAGAGAGAGAATACATATATCAAAGAAGGGAGAAGGTACGAAGTTATTAAACGAACATATAGATAGAGTAATGGAAAGAGGAAAGGGAAGAGGAGAGACGTTGAGAGCAGATGGTGGATGGATTAAAGGAAGGAAGAATGAGCAAGTGGAGGCGTGATGGAATGAATGCAAGGTACAGGAAAGTGGAAGTGATGCGCTGATGGGAGATGAAAGTGAGCGATGAAATGGAAGAGGAAGGAAACGAGAGTAATCAAGAAGGAAAGGAAAAAAATCATGTTAAGTGAGACAAAGAAAAAAATGGAAGAGAAAGAAATGGAAAAGGTAGGAAGGGAGAAGTAACTCACTGCTAAAAGAGAGAGAGAGAGAGAGAGAGAGAGAGAGAGAGAGAGAGAGAGAGAGAGAGAGAGAGAGAGAGAGAGAGAGAGAGAGAGAGAGAGAGAGAGAGAGAGAGAGAGAGAGAGAGAGAGAGAGAGAATATGTAAAAGCATAAACATGTCCTTAATGAGAGGTAGAGGGAAGGATAGATTCACACACACACACACACACACACACACACACACACACACACACACACACACACACACACACACACACACACACAAAAGAGTGCATACATATATACATAATTAAAAAATGCACATAACAGTACAATACATACATATTTACATTCCAAATCCATCCACACACACATGCATACACATACACACATACTGACACAACGTTCAATCAGTATAGAAATAAAATGCAAGTCTTTCAACCACTGCGTGTCATTCCTCTTTCCCCCGTTCCCTCGGGTGGGGGGGACCATTGCAGCATCATGTACAATTGCATGTTTCTATTCCGTGTTACGTCCGGCAAAGGGAACACACAGAAAAAGCGTTAAAAACCATAGGAAATACTCATTATTCTCGCCCCCAAAAATGAAGCCACGTGGGAGAGCAATTGTGGCATCACGTACAATTGTGTTTTCTATTGAGTGTTAAGGCCGGCCAATGGTAAACACGCAAAAAGAGTATTGAAATATAGAAAAAAAATGCTCATTATTAAGCTTAGGAAAAATAAACTGTAGGGAGTCATTCTGGTATTATGCACAAGTGTATTTTGTATTGAGTGTTAAGACGTTCGGTCAAGGTTAAGCACAAACAAAAATATAAATAAAAAAAAGTAAAGGAAACTCTTATTCTGCCATTCCAAGAGAAACCACATGACATGAAACGAAGCAGAAGTCCCATAGTGCTTTACTTCCAGCGCATATCACATTTTCACAAGTAAATAATAATAATGTTAAAATCAAGTACCATCTATCTAAAAAGTAAATGAACCCCTTATTCTGCCATTCCAAAAGAGAAGCCACGTGACAAGAATCAAAGCAGAAGTCCCATAGTGCTTTACTTCCACCGCTTATCACCCTTTCATGAGTAAATAGCTATAGATAATGTTAAAATCAAGTACCATCTAGCTAATGTTCCCCATATTTCATTTTCATAAGCGAAAGGTGATAAATTTTTTGCATTACAATCTAATATCATCTTTGTGTCCGTAACCTGATTTATTTGTGCGCTAAAAGCAAATATGTTTAACTACCTTCAAATTTCAGTAATACGATGATTCTCTTCTCTCTGATATCTAATTCATTTTCCCAGTGAGCATGTTGTAATTTCGCAAATTTAGTCAACACCTGTTTGTTCTGATAATTACAGCACAATATTCCAAATTAATTGCCTCTTGTACTTTTATGATGCTAGTGTATTCTACATTAAGTGCACCATGTATTTATTATCACAAATACTTTATGATGCTAGTGTATTCTAAATTAAGTGCATCATGTATCTATCATCACAAAACAGCGCACTTTATTCACTGTGCTAAAACGCTCATCCCTTCTCTTTAATAACCTCAATATTTCACCGCGGCATTAAAACGCTTCACATTTCACAGCGACCTGCACGATACATCGGTACAGCTACGATCTTGCGTTAATTCTTGAAGATACAAGAGCGACACCCACCGCACGTTACGGAGACTTGCCCTTCACCTTGCCTGTGTCCACTCCACTTCAGTAAAGCCGTGACTTACCAACGCTTATCTAAATCCCACTCCTACGAAAACCTGAGAAAGCTTACTTATGTTCATCTCACTTAAGTAAAAGCCTCACTTAAACCTACTTTCATCAACGGAACTTTACTGAGTCTTGAAAATCTTACTTTTTCACTCATTAACCTGTCATTTATATCATCTGCCCACATTTCAACTGAGAAAGCTTACTTCTCTCCATTTCACTTAACTGGAAGCCTTACTTAAACCTACTTACATATACGAAACTTATGCAATACTCTTATAAAGCTTACTATTTTACTCACTAGCCTCCATCAGTTAGATTATCCATTCCCACTTCAATTCAAGACACTTATTTGCTTTTATTCACTTTTATCCACCTCACTCAACAAAAAAGCCTCACTTAAGCACACTTGCATCCACAAAACTTAATAGAAAAGCTTATGAATCTTATTTTTTATACATTAGCCTCTATCTTAATTAAAAGAAAAAAAAAGAGCTACCTAGGTTCACTTCCATACGAAAAACTTCTGTAGGAGTTTTATAGACTTAATCACGACTAATAACCAAGCGTACAATTTCTAATAAACCTCAGAACTCGGATTACTATTATTATTATTATTATTATTATTATTATTATTATTATTATTATTATTATTAT
>NC_087163.1:24832084-24859584 GCF_035594125.1 Scylla paramamosain | reverse complement strand
CGCGGAACACGAGTCAAGAACGTCCACAGTATTCAAAATAGCTTCTCCTCTTACTTGTTCACCCAATTAGAAAAGTTTCACAAAGGTTTTTTTTTAAGGGAATTCTATCTGGTGGAGTCATTTAATTAAGTTTCCGTCGCCGTGTGTTGAGCATATTAATTAGTAACTTCAGTACATGCGCATCACTCGCTCCCCTTCAGGGTTCTTTTTTTTTGCTGTTACAGGAAGGTTTTCAGTGTGTCGCCGCGGCAACTCAGATCTGCGTGGGTGGCGGACACACACACACTCACACACACACACACACACACACACACACACACACACACACACACACACACACACACACACACACACACACACACGAGGTATTTCTGTGGGGCTCCCGTCTCGCTGCCACATCATATTTCATTTCCATAATTGAAACGCACCAAACATTGACAGCGTTCATTTATCGTTTGTGTTTTTCGTATTAATTCCCGCAGCGTTTGATCTACGTGACTTGACAAAAATTCCCCATGAGCTGGAATGGACTGGACTGGATGGGGCTGGAACGTGGACTGGATCGTCATGTCAGAGGCATTTTTTGTAAGTAAAAAATGCTGTAAATTGAGCAAATCCCTGGAAAATCTGCAACAACACCCCTTACATCATGCGGCCCTCCCTCTGAGCCATCCCTTATCCCCTGCCGGTCATATCTTATTCCCTTACATCATCCAGTCCCTCCTCTTACTCCCCCATTCGCCCAAAGTCCAACAGGGAAGGCAGGGGAGAAAGGTGTGTGCGGACCTCACTCCGGCAGCATCAGTCAATGCCGGGTGTGAGGTTACCAAAATCTGCCACACTGTCGCTCCTTAAACGCCTCCCGTCACACCCAAACGCTACAAATGACGGTACAACACAGGACCACACAACATAGTCACTCCCGCGCCGCCTCGCCTCACCCTGATGGAGAGTTTACTTTAATTATCTAGTTCTGTCTGACTTGTGTTCTACCGTGTCATGCTGAATGATTTTTAGATTAAATAATTATATACATGCGAAATATTTTTCTATGGTTTTCTTCGTTTTATTGCTCCCCAAACACCACTCTTTCGTTTTCTTTTTATGATTTCTCTTCCGCCTCTTTTCACGGTTTTCATTCCCTTCAGTCTCGTAAAATTAAAATAAATACATAAATAACTATATAAATGACAGTAGCACAGGGTAACATTCCTTTACACATCCGTAAGAATACAAAACTTGAGGAGAGCAACGTCCCTCTTGTGTTACATTATTAAACAACCCAACATCAAAATAACCCGAGATTATCTTCACTTCCAACCTACACAAAGCAATTTTCCCATTTCTCGTCCTTGGTTTTCTTCTACGTGAATTCTTGGAAGTGCCTCCTGCTGCCTGCCTCCCTCGTGCCTCTGCTCACGGCGCGGGTAACGAGGCAGTGCAGGAGGCGACACAAATGTTCTTTACGACCTGTCAGGATTCAGTCTTCCTTCTAGAGCCTCGTTCTTGCTTTCCTCCGATCAAGCTTATTCCCTCTCGATACTGACAACCTTCGGAAATGTCAAGCTTATTTTTATTCTCAGATACTGTCAGCGTCTCTCTCTCTCTCTCTCTCTCTCTCTCTCTCTCTCTCTCTCTCTCTCTCTCTCTCTCTCTCTCTCTCTCTCTCTCTCTCTCTCTCTGTCCGTAAACAATATACCATACTCATATTTCAACTCCATTCGGTAAAATCTAATCGTCATTTTTCATCAGACTTCTTTCCAAGCATAGACTCAGTTCACGGCATAATTTTGGGAACGTTTTCTTTATCCACGTCTAGCTCGCTCTCTGCTGCTTGTACCTTTATTTTTCACTATTTTTAATCTCCTCACTCTGTCCAAACGTTCAGGTCACAGCGGGGAGCGGGGCGGGCAGGGATGGCTTATGTGCGACAGACACGGCCTTCCCATTTTCTGTTTCCGGGGTTTGACATGATGTGCTAATTTCCAATACTAAATTCTGCTCGCGATGTGAGATTCCAATAGTCTACCCTCACATTCCCGCCTCTCCGCCCACACACGGGAAGATAATGCAAGTAATATAACTTTCTACAATTGCCTGTTTTGTTCCTATTTCTCGAGTTATCCTGTTTTGTGTTTTCCTCCTAAAGTCCTTGAGCATAGATGGTCAGCAAAGTTATAAGGAGAAAACAAGAAAATTATAGTATCCAGGCACTCTCACTCTCTCTCTCTCTCTCTCTCTCGAGCAGTTGTGGCCAGTCTAGCTTCACCACATCTGCTAAAATTTCGCTTCGACTTTGGCGCAACTTAACGATAAAAAGAATAGCATGAAGACGACAAGGAAGAGCAGGATGGAAGGGAAGGAGGAGGTGAAGAATACCAATACCATCTCCAGAGACCGCTTTTCTTATCTTTGCGTGTGTGAGGAAGCAGGGGCGTGAGGCTTAAGGGGACAGGTACAGTCGTGCGCAGTGGGTGTTACAAGTCTTCAGGGTCTGGCACTCCTGAGGGGACGGACTGCTGACGGCAACAGAAAGAAAAACGAAGGTCCAGGCATGAGACAGACAAGGTAGAAGAGAAGGGAGGATGGCGCCTAGAGAATTTCACTTTAAAGCACGTGCATAGGAGAGAACAAAGCAAGAGAAGGCATGGAATATTGTAAATAATGTGATGTGTGCGTGGCCGAGTGTCTCTTTCAAAACCCTCAGTGTAGCGGTGTCAATAAGTCTAGCAAATTCGATGTCAGTAAATTGAGTAGAAATGAACAGATAAATGACTTGTTTTCACATTTAAGTTTCATAAAGGTCAGAAACAATTTGAGATGCGATACGTGAAAGTAGTTGCCGGATACTGCTTTTTGTTTTTTGTTTTTTGTTTAGTCTTTTTTTTGCACAGCTGTACAGGAAGTGAAGGGAAGGCAGTCTGCGGGGAGTAAGAACCCTGTGACCTTGTGAAGAGAGTAAAGAGGAAAGGAAAAGAAGAGAAGGGAACAGAAAAGAAAAGAAAAGGAGAGGCAGGAATGGAGACAAGAGGCATGGGAGAGAAAAATAGGTGGTGGAAAAGATGAAGAGAGGAGTGGGATGAGAGAGGAGGGAGAGTGAGCAGGAAGAGAACCACGAGTGTATCCAAACCACACTCGTCTGTTTCGTGACCAGGAAATAAGAATAGATTTTCAATTTTCAGAGAGAGAGAGAGAGAGAGAGAGAGAGAGAGAGAGAGAGAGAGAGAGAGAGAGAGAGAGAGAGAGAGAGAGAGAGAGAGAGAGAGAGAGAGAGAGAGAGAGAGAGAGAGAGAGAGAGAGAGAGAGAAAGCACAAACCACCTGCATCACAACACAACGCACACACTCTATCTTGACTATCCCTCCCGCTGGCTGTTTGCTCACCGCCGTCGCTGCCCGGACACGTGTGGCTTGCCTCCCTAATGACACTCCGCCTCAACCACCACCACCACCACCACCACCACCACCACCACCACCCCTGCAGTCACGTCCAATGCGCTATCATGCTGATTTCACCTCACGTCGGGAATTATCCATTTTGACATGAATAACGAATGGTAAAGAAAATGTTTATTGAATCTTTTCTTTCCTTTTGCTTTAATGGCTTGCGGAGTGGGTGAGTGATGGTGGACGGGTGGTGGGTGGTGGTGGGCGGGGAGTGTAGCAGTGTGGTGGGCGGCGAGTGGCAGGTGGCAACACTGTGTCCACATCAGGTTTGATAAAGTGCTTCCCAAGGCTGATGGACCACACGTGTGCCTGGGGTGGTGGTGGTAGTGGTGGTGGCAGTGGTGGGTGGTAGTGGTGGTGGTGGTAGTGGTGGTGGTGGCAGTGGTGGTGGGTGGTGGTGAGGTAGCAACAGCAGCAGCAAAAGCAATATCAGTGGTGGTGGTGGTGGTGGTGGTGGTGGTAATAAATGAACAGTTGCTGTAGTAGCAGCAGCAGCAGCAGCAGCAGCAGTAGTAGTAGTAGTAGTAGTAGTAGTACAAGTGTAAGTAGGAATAGTTATAGCAGGAGAAACAAGAACTACAAAAATAATAATAATAATAATAATAATAATAATAATAATAATAATAATAATAATAATAATAATAATAATAATAATACCACCACCACCACTACCAACAACAACAACAACAAACAATAAACCAATTAACCAACAAACAAACAAGCAAAAAAAAAAACCCACCACCACCACCAATAACACCTCCAACAAACACCACCACCACCACCACCACCACCACCACCACCACCACCACCAGAAACACGAATGACTACAGTGAGTACAAAAGACACAGGGGTAGGAGGACAAAACACATTAATTAATACTCTAATTAATCACGTTACAAACTGACTCAATTTCTACACTGGCGAGTTTGTTTGGTGCTGTTGCTGCGCCTCGTACTAATGGCAGCGTTTTAATGACAAGCGGAGAACTGTTTTAGCTGCTATTCTGCTCGTGATTGCCTTTGTTCGGCAGGGTAGAGAGAAGGGCGTGTCTGGATCCTGCATTGCTCTGGCGCGCATGGACCTAAATGTACTGAACTTAGGGACTGGGAAATGAACGAACGAACGAACGAGAGAGAGAGAGAGAGAGAGAGAGAGAGAGAGAGAGAGAGAGAGAGAGAGAGAGAGAGAGAGAGAGAGAGAGAGAGAGAGAGAGAGAGAGAGAGAGAGAGAGAGAGAGAGAGAGAGAGAAGGGGGAGGGAACTAAACTGACGAACCTTAGGGCTAAATCTCGGAGTTCGGGACGAGGAGGACTAGAAGAGGGTTTAGTTTGGTGGGCTCGACTAGAAACTTTGGGACTGGAAAGTTTGGGGGGAAGATAATAAGGACGGTGGGTAGTCTGCGATCTGGGGGCTGCAAACTTTGAAGGCGGAGAGTTGGGAGGTACAAAACGGAAAAGTTCCCCTAGTTTTAGGTTCTTGAAGCTTAGAAACTTTGAAAACGGAAGGTTGGGAAGTACAGAACGGGAAGGGGGAACTGGTTTTAGGGTCGTGAGTATTAAAGCTTTGGAAATGGTAAGTTGGGAAGGTAGAGGATAAGAAAGGGGGCTAGTTTTGGCAACCAGACAGCTGAGACTCTGAAAACTGGGAGGTAGGGGGGAGAGATCAGGTTCACCCCAGACCCAGCGTCGCAAGCTTTTATAGTCACTGCATATATTTCTGTACAGTTAGTATATACATATTGTAGATAAAGCAAGCACGAGCGCTGTTCCTTTCCATCATCAACTAAGTCCGGGCAGTCGTCTTACAAATGGTGGCAGCGGTGGGAAGAAAACAAAGGGCATAATGGCTAGATTTGCAAAGGGCGTGGGGTGACGATTCCTCCACTGAACTTCATGGAAATGCAAAGCTAAGCTGGGTAGATTTGCAAAGGACAGGGGAAGCACACATCCCCTTAATTTATACGAGGAAAACAAGAGACACGATAGTTGGAACTGAAAACGGTGTAGGGCGCATGTTCCCTTTAAACACTGTGGGGAAGTGCAGAGTATGTTGACTGGATTTAGAAAGGGGGAGATGTGTATTTCCCTTAGACTGCTTCACAAACTTGAGGCGCTGGACACGCGGGAAGCCCAAGGATCCAAGTGGTGTGGGTCTGGCGAGGGTTTAAAGCAGAGGGTTCCGTTGCAGCGTCCTTGGCCTTCTGTGTGTGTTTGTGCGGCCAATGAACTTTTTTATACACAAGAGGGGACCATAGAGCAAGCTAACTTTACTGACCCATTCCAAAAACTCTCGTAAACTTCCACTTTTAAAACTAGAGTGGAAAAAATAGGGTTTTTTTTTTTCTTTATACTACATGTTGTACCATCCGCCCTCCAGGTGAAGCTTAAGTGTAAATGGCTGCAGTGTGTTATTTTTAATCCGTTACTTTTTGGGTTCTTTCCTGCGTTGCGATGGATACCTGAATCCATTCCACCTTTTTGAAATATAAATGCAGTAATCTTTTCTTAATTACCACCCTTACTTTTTTACCTGAGAATGGACACGTAAAGTAACGATTCAGCGTTTTTGAAAATGTAATCGAGATCAAATTTCCTTAATTACCTCACTTCCATCGGTGCTTTTACTTCCACCCACCTGTGACTCAACCCTTTTAGCCAGGATTTTAACACCAGCCTTTCTTTCTCGCTCTGAAACACTCCCATTTCCCTCAGATCATCACTATTTCAGCACTGTAGGCTCAATCATTCCCTTTGTCTAATCCCGCTAGTCTCCACATCGTTCCTCTTTCAACATTTCACGCTTACATTTTCCCTCTCTCTCTCTCTCTCTCTCTCTCTCTCTCTCTCTCTCTCTCTCTCTCTCTCTCTCTCTCTCTCTCTCTCTCTCTCTCTCTCTCTCTCAGATCTCTCACTTCCATTACATCCTCCCTACTTTAGCACAGCAAGCTCAAAACTTTTCTTTCTCTAATCCTCTCATCTCTCTCAGATCGTGCCTATTTAGACAATGCATACTCATTTCCTTCCTTCTTTAGACCATTCTACCTCCTTCAGATCTTCCACCACGCGCCGTCAGGAAAGAAAGAAGACGTAACTCTCACTTTCCTCCTTCCTCCCCCACCCCTAACAGTCATTTCGTCGCATCCTCTTCTCCCGCGGTCCAGTGCTAAGTTTTGTAATCTCCTCTCCTTCATTATATCAACTAATTGTTCTCCCTTGCAGGTTAAAGTTGAGGTGTCAGTCCCCGGTGGTCGAGGAGCGCGGCCCACAATTTAGTTTCCATCGTCATTTGCAAGTGAAATCATTCCCAATTGAGAGAATTCACCAGACGCTTCCTTCATCTGTCAATCTCTGTTTGTATGCAGGTTCCTTTTTCTCCTTCCTTCTAATCGTGCGACTGTTTATTTTATTTATTTTTGTTATTGGAGTTATTCATATGCTTAGTTGTCTTTTGTGCTAGTGTGTGTGTGTGTGTGTGTGTGTGTGTGTGTGTGTGTGTGTGTGTGTGTGTGTGTGTGTGTGTGTGTGTGTGTGTGTGTGTGTGTGTGTGTGTGTGTGTGTGTGTGTGTGTGTGTGTGTGTGTGTGTGTGTGTGTGTGTGTGTGTGTTCATCCTGAGGCATTAGTCTGAGCGGCGCGTGACCAGCAAAGTCGTGGAGGCGTTGACGAGGTGACGTTCTTGAATATTATTACGTGACGTGGCTTTCTGATGGCCTCTCTCTCTCTCTCTCTCTCTCTCTCTCTCTCTCTCTCTCTCTCTCTCTCTCTCTCTCTCTCTCTCTCTCTCTCTCTCTCTCATAATTCCCTTTACTCAAACCCTCACACATATCCAAGTTACACCTCACCCTTACTCTCCCCTTACTCTCACTCTCCCCATCCCTCTCCCTCTCCTTCCCCTCTCCCACGATCGCCGTTCCTCCTGACGTGGGAAGCGAAATACTGAATCTGAATACTAAGCAGCAATTTCTGTCATTCACACACACACACACACACACACACACACACACACACACACATATTAATGTATGAGTATGTACGAGTATGCATATATGTAGGTTACCAGACTCCAGAATGAGGGAAAACAGAGAAGGAAAATACTACAATATCATTCTGTTTTCTATTCTACTCTGAGGAAGGAAGGAAGGAACTGTAACCTGCTACTACTACTACTACTACTACTACTACTACTACTACTACTACTACTACTACTACTACCAATATTCCCTAAGTAATACTGCTTCTTCTGAGAGACCTTACGAAACAGGAGGAAAGGAGCAAATAGGGCAAGGGAAGTGGGTCAGGGAAGGAAACCTGAATAATGAGAGGGACAGATTAGTAATACGGGAAGGGAGAAAGTTTGGCGGCCGAGAGTAAGTTGGAAATGTCTGAAAGGTTTGGGAAGTTCACGGGAGTAGTTTTGGGATATGATTAAGAGTGGGCATCTCGAGAAGAAAGTTTGGGATATACATAGGGGATGTGAAGGGAGATAAAAAAAAGTGGAAGGGAGAGTCTAGAAGGAGCAGGGGGAACAAGTGAGGATTAGAAAGGGAGAGAGGATGAAAGCTTGAGGAAATAAAGTGTGGAATGTAAAAAAAAAAAAAAAAGAAAAAAAGTTAGGGATGAGAGTATAGATGAAAAAACGGAATAAAAGTTCAGGGAAAAGGGGAGGAGGAGGAGATTATGAAAGGGATGAGTAGGTGTGTAAGCAGGAAGTAATATGGAGAACAAAGGTGATGAGAAAAGCACAAAAAAATCTGGGGGAAGTAGAGGAGAATTGATTGAAGATGAGATGGAGAGTAGAAGTGCGTGGAACAGTGAGAGAGGAGGTAGTTATGAATAAATTGGGGAACAGATGAGAAATGGTGAAGTGGGAGGAGGTTTGAGATAATATGGGGAATAACAACACGTGGAAGGCTTGACATGAGTGAGAAAAGGTTATGAATTAATTGGGGAGTAGATGTGTAAGAGAAAGGTGACTGGGAGGAGAATGGGGATGAGAAAAGGAATAAAGGAGAGGTAGAAAATCTGGGTGGGTACAGAGAGCAGATTGGGGATGAGGTGGGGAGGAGCAGTGCGTGAGACAGTCGCCAGGGTAATGGAAGGCCATGATACCAGTGAGAGGAGAGGCGAGACACGCGGACCAATATTACAATGAGAGTGAAAAGTTTGTATTTTATTCCTCGTGAGTGACACTGAGGACAAGCAAGTTCCATTAGTCTTCTTTCTTCTTCTCTTCACCTTCCTCTTCCTCCTCCTCCTCCTCTTCCTACACCTCCTTCTCTTCACTTATGCTCTTCTGCTTCAATTTAATTTTTCCCTCCATTTCCTCCCTTTCACGACATCTTGTTTTTTCCTTTCATTCACTCTTTTCTCTCCCTGAACGTGCGTTTGTGTGTGTGTGTGTGTGTGTGTGTGTGTGTGTGTGTGTGTGTGTGTGTGTGTGTGTGTGTGTTAGGCAAACCCGCTACGTCTTTCCATCCCCACACCTGTCTACCTGTCCGTCCCTGTCTACTGTGCCTGTCAAGTGTGTGTCTGCCTGTCTGTCTGTCGATCTAAAGAAGAAATACAATTAAGGGGTTGCATAAAAGTTTGCTTTTGCGTGGAAGTTGCAATTAGCAGTTCTTGACTTTTCCTTCTCCATTCCACCTGAATATTCTCTCTCTCTCTCTCTCTCTCTCTCTCTCTCTCTCTCTCTCTCTCTCTCTCTCTCTCTCTCTCTCTCTCTCTCTCTCTCTCTCTCTCTCTCTCTCTCTTGTTTTGCCATCAGGAAATGAAAGGAATACAGTAAGTATAGAAAAGCGAGTAACCTTGGTGGTGGTGGTGTGTGTGTGTGTGTGTGTGTGTGTGTGTGTGTGTGTGTGTGTGTGTGTGTGTGTGTGTGTGTGTGTGTGTGTGTGTGTGTGTGTGTGTGTGTGTGTGTGTGTGTGTGTGTGTGTGTGTGTGTGTGTGTGTGTGTGTGTGTGTGTGTGTGTGTGTGTGTGTGTGTGTGTGTGTGTACTAAATACAAAAAACTAAGCATCTGAACAGTCATCAACATTATTCTCTCTCTCTCTCTCTCTCTCTCTCTCTCTCTCTCTCTCTCTCTCTCTCTCTCTCTCTCTCTCTCTCTCTCTCTCTCTCTCTCTCTCTCTCTCTCTCTCTCTCTCTCACACACACACACACACACACACACACACACACACACACACACACACACACACACACACACACATTTTGATGATTTGCATAATCCTTTCTTTCCTTGCAAGACACCCCGACCAGCCTTCTCTTCTTCGTCGCCCGCCTACTCCTCCTCCACCTTTTTTTCCTCCCTTCCTCCTCCTCCTCCTCCTCCTCCTCCTCCTCCTCCTCCTCCTCCTCCTCCTCCTCCTCCTCCTAGTCCTCTTTTATTTCCTCTTTTTCCATTCCAATATTATTTTGTCTTTCCCTTACACTCCTAGCTTCCTCTTCCCACCCTCATTTCTCCTCCTCCTCCTCCTCCTCTTCCTCCTCCTCCTCCTCTTCCTCCTCCTCCTCCTCTCCCCTGGACCACTGAAAATTCCTGCATGGTCTTTAAAAGGTTCATTCACACCACGAAAAAAGGAAATTACACGAAAGAAAAAAAGAAAAAAAATTGAACTGAATGAATGAATGAATAAAAAGTGAAAACCAATCTTCTTCAAAATCCAACTCCCACCCAAAAAAATAAATAAATAAAAAAATAAAATAAAAAAGAGGTTGAAAGATGAGTTTTTAAAGGTAAAGAAAAGCAGGGGAGGGAGGGAGGGAGGGGGAGAGAGGGGGAGAGAGATGAAAAAAGAAAAAAAAAGACAGACTGGTGGGAGTTTCTCTTCTCTCATTTCATTTCCATTACAGTCAGAGCTTCTATAAACACGGCTCGACCATCAGCCTCTTTTATGAACCTTTTGTCCGAGTCCGCCGAAGTGAGCCGGCACTGTTGGCTCTGTTTATGCTGAGCGATGAGAGCGAGAGAGAGAGAGAGAGAGAGAGAGAGAGAGAGAGAGAGAGAGAGAGAGAGAGAGAGAGAGAGAGAGAGAGAGAGAGAGAGAGAGAGAGAGAGAGAGAGAGAGAGAGATGAGAGAGAGCATAACATAAAGTCCAAAACGTTCGTGTTGCTCTTTTTCGTAAACCGACTTGCTTTTCACACTCGACTTGGTGTCTTCACAGGCATCGCTTTTATATTTCTATTTTCGTGTTCTTTTCTTTGTCATCGTCTTGCTTTACGTCACTGCGCTGCCCTCTCAAGCGAACACACACACACACACACACACACACACACACACACACACACACACACACACACACACACACACACACACACACACACACACACACACACACACACACACACACACACACACACACACACACACAGTCATTCATCACGACTGTAATCTTCAATATCTGTTAATCTTATTTATGTATCTGTGTGAATGGATGCTTGAACATACAATCACACACACACACACACACACACACACACACACACACACACACACACACTCCCTTTCCCCTGGGGTGTGTGGGGCGCCGCCGCATCCTGAGGGAGAGATCCAGGGAACTCCACACGAAACTAAAGGTAATCAACCACACGGCACCTTCCCCACACCTACACCCATCTCGCCCGCCCTTCCCCCGCTCCGCCCAGCCCCGCCAGTCGCCCGTGAGAGGAACGTTTTGTATTTGTTGGGCGAGAAATGCATAAATCACGGGTGTACTGGGGCAATCGTCGAGCCCCGCGTCAGAAGCCAGCGTGTCGTTCCCCGCTCCTGCTCTTCCTGTGCCAGCACCTCCCCGTTGTTTACATTCTAGCCCCGTGCAGCGGCGGCTCGTGTTTCTCTTACGGCCCTGCGTGATATATGAAAAGTATACAAGCGCCACAGGAACTATACACACTGCACGTGCCAGCTATGTATTCTTGTACACTTTAGGTGACTTTTAGAGAGTACACAGCCACCACACCACGCAATACGCACTATACAAGCCAGCTACGTATGCTCGTGTGCTTTAGGTGTATCTCTCACGTACATCTCTCAAAGGTACACTCGAAATTTACTGTAATGTCTCGCTGCTTTTACCAAGGTAGCAAATCTCTTGGTTAGGTGCTGCACAAATTTCTGGGTGGCTTGTGTATACTTGATAATGTGTGGTATGGATAAGTATGGTCTCTGTTAACTACCAATGCATAGACGAGGCTCAAGTTGATGTATCCAGCCGAGTGAATGGAAAAACTACGTAGTGTACGTTATATTTCGCATTAAAATTGACTGTACCACGTGTAAAAATGTATACGCAGACTAACAATGAATACAAATTTTTACGAAATGTTGGTGTACTCATGAATAAATACACTCGTAAATATATATAAAGTACGAGATGTGAGTTGCAATTAATAGACATTTGACAACTGGAAGTGTTATTAAATGCACTGGTTAATTAATTTGAGAAGGTGCAGCATCAATTCACTTAATGCACAGGTATTCCTCAGGCAGATAAGAGAAGATACATCAGCAACACACACACACACACACACACACACACACACACACACACACACACACACACACACACACACACACACACACACACACACACACACACACACACACACACTTGCACAACACTCACATATATACAGACCCAGGCATACACGCATACAAACATACACACGCCCTCGGAAACGCACACATTATTTATTCACGAGTGTTGGCAAGGGATGGGAGGCAGAACAGCGCAGCACAGAGATGGGCGAGGGACGAGCTACGTGGCTACACTTCACTCAATGAGGCAGTGTGTATGCGAGGTGTGTGTGTGTGTGTGTGTGTGTGTGTGTGTGTGTGTGTGTGTGTGTGTGTGTGTGTGTGTGTGTGTGTGTGTGTGTGTGTGTGTGTGTGTGTGTGTGTGTGTGTGTGTGTGTGTGTGTTGTTGTTGTTGTTGTTGTTGTTGTTGTTGTTGTTGTTGTTGTTGTTGTTGTTGTTGTTGTTGTTGTTGTTGTTGTTGTTATTATTATTATTATTATTATCACTACCTATTATTATTATTATTATTATTATTATCATCATCATCATCACCACCACTATTATTACTACAATTATTGTAATCAAGGCATCAAGAAGAAGACGAAAAAGAAGAAAAGAGAAACAGCATTACGGACTCGAATCACAATATCTCTCTCTCTCTCTCTCTCTCTCTCTCTCTCTCTCTCTCTCTCTCTCTCTCTCTCTCTCTCTCTCTCTCTCTCTCTCTCTCTCTCTCTCTCTCTCTCTCTCTCTCTCTCTCTCTCTCTCTCTCTCTCTCTCTCTCTCTCTCCGTACCCACCCATCTTTTCCAATGTATCTCCTGTGCACCTTTACTTTCTGCTCTTCACTCTCTCGATCTCCTCATCCAAACATTTACCATTGTCCCTTTAAACTTCCCTCTCTCCTTCTGAAATCACAAGTAAACATGCATTAAGGGAAGTGAATATAGCAAACAGTCTTCTTTTTAGTTTTTACCCACCACTATTACTCAAGTTCTTTCTCCTTCCTCCTCATAGCAGTTGTCTCTCTCTCGATACCACGTAACCATCTTCCTCCTCTTCTCTCCAGCAATCTGAATGTAGTTATTGAGATGTTTTCAAATTCGGTCAATCGGAAAATCACTCCTTCTCTGAGCAATCATCCAATCTTTCAGTCTTCCAAGCCTTCGACAAATCCACAGACGCCTTGCTATTTGTCTTCCTTCCCCACTCTTGCTGACTAGAAATGTGCTATCTTCCATTACTCAACATATCAGCTACTTCATCCCTTCCATATATCATTGCCCTGCCTCCTTCACGTCATTCCTTCATCCCTTATCCTCTGTCTCCCATCACGCTCCTCGGCCTCCTCCCCTTCCTCTTACCCTCACCGTCTTGTTCCTCCGCTTAAGTCCATTCTAGCCTGTTTTTCTTGTAATTACGACCCTTAATGCACTTACCTCTATTATCTCCAGCTTGTTTTCACGTTCCTTCCACCATTATCTTTTATCTTTTTTTTTTTTTGTAATTATGATCCCTAAGTTAGTTATCCCTATTAAGTCTTGTCTTGTTTTCGCGTTCCTTCAAGATTTAACTTTTTTTTTTTTACTCGTGTTTTAACAATTTCATTATAATCATGCTTAAATTTTGATGGACTGGTATATCATCTCTCTCTCTCTCTCTCTCTCTCTCTCTCTCTCTCTCTCTCTCTCTCTCTCTCTCTCTCTCTCTCTCTCTCTCTACGAATTGGTCTCATTATCCGTCTTTCTATTCATGCATTCTTCCAGTCTTCCTTCCTCTGTTCGTCAGCCATTTTCTGCTTGATCATACTTATTAACCTTCCCGCAGTCTTGTGTTACATTCGCTTTAACGTATTCCAATAATAATCTCCGTCCTATCCTCCTTTCATCTGCCGAATAATAATAATCCTTTCATTTATCTATTTTCTCATTTTGTATTAACTTCTTACTTTTAACTGCAGTGCGTTTCTTTCTTTTCATGTTTTCATTTTTTTTAACTGTTCTAATTTCGTATCAAATTTTCAATATTTGATACGATATTAGTTATTATTTCATTCCAAAGCCTTTTTTTTTTCTGTGTTTTCAAGTGTCTTTTTTTTCTAATTTTGTATCAACCTTTATTTACGTCTGAATTTCAACGCTTATTTCCGTCTCTTCCTTGCATCTGTACCAGTCCAATTATTTACCGGTCGTTTCTCTACGTATTCCACATTCCTACGCCTATCACCACCTCCTCCTTTCCTAACTCCATCACCTTATCAATCCCCCTTCCTTCTCCAGCCTCGCAGCATTACCATACCCAATCTCCCTCTCTCTCTCCGTCACTGCCTCAGCCTCCCCTACCAGCCTTCTCCTTCAACGCTCCTCTCACCGCCACGATGCCTCAGAGAAGAGACGAGCGTGTAATTATGAGGGAGTGAGAGAGGATGAGAGGAAGATTCAAAGCGAGACAGGAGTGAGGGAATCATCAGGTGTAAGTGAGAGGTGTGAGAGAGGGAGAGAGGGAGAGGTGGGGAATACAGCAGCAGTCCTATTGGTTTGTTTAATTGATAGTGACTATGGGATTGTGTGAGGTGGTGGGGTGGAGAAGGAGGTGGAGTGGGGGAGGAGGTGAAGTTTGCAGGTCAGGAGGAGAGAGAGAAAAGAAACAGAACACAAAGAAACACAAAGAATGAACTAATACTGGTAAACATGCTGGAAATTCTCAGGCTGTTAACGATAAACTGCTTACATAATTCAAAGTACGTAAGAAATGCAGGATAGAAAAGGAAAGAAGAAGAGAAGGAAGAGATGGAAAGGGTTTGATGCTGCTGGTAGAGTGAGTGAGAGATGTGATACTGATGATGATGATGATGATGATGATGATGATGATGATGATGATGATGATGATGATGATGATGATACTGTGATATAGTTAATGATAATCTTGTTTTTGTTTTTGGTGACAGAGAAGGATGACGACTAAGAGAGAGAGAGAGAGAGAGAGAGAGAGAGAGAGAGAGAGAGAGAGAGAGAGAGAGAGAGAGAGAGAGAGAGAGAGAGAGAGAGAGAGAGAGAGAGAGAGAGAGAGAGAGAGAGAGAGAGAGAGAGAGAGAGAGAGAGAATCTTCTGACAGGATGCGGAAGGGAGTGAAAAAAAGAATAGACAGACATGGCGGAGGGAAGAGAGAGAGAGAGAGAGAGAGAGAGAGAGAGAGAGAGAGAGAGAGAGAGAGAGAGAGAGAGAGAGAGAGAGAGAGAGAGAGAGAGAGAGAGAGAGAGAGAGAGAGAGAGAGAGAGAGAGGAAGGGGGAGGGAAGAAGAGGAACTGTGTCAACATCCAGAGCTGTGTTGTGTTGTTGACAGAAGCCCAAACAACACTTGACTGGAGGGAAGGGAAACTGCGAGCGAGAGAGAGAGAGAGAGAGAGAGAGAGAGAGAGAGAGAGAGAGAGAGAGAGAGAGAGAGAGAGAGAGAGACGTGGTTATCTGCTCCCTGCCTTTCACATGTCTATCTCTTCTGTCTGGCTCGCGTCTCTCTCTCTCTCTCTCTCTCTCTCTCTCTCTCTCTCTCTCTCTCTCTCTCTCTCTCTCTCTCTCTCTCTCTCTCTGACCCAATACAAGTAATCATTAATGTGCCAAACTATGCTATTTTTCTTTTTCTTTTTAAGAGGAAAGAAGAACTGGAACCTACGTAGAATACAGAAAGATATTTGGATATTTGGTATTGAATATTTGTATCCTACTGCAGTATACAGCTGGTGGATAAATATTTATGTATGTGAGGGGAGGAGGTCAGCCTAATGTACAGCCTGAGGAAAAATGGGAGTCTTTCTTTGAGGGTAAGTAGACAGATGTGTGTATATAGATATTTTCCTCGTATTGAAAGGACTGTTCATATTTTGTGCGTGTCCGGTTACATAACAGCGACAGTCTTTGTATACTGATGTTGTAATGAAAAATGGAAGAAATACCAGGAGGAGATGAAAGACCTGAGAAGGAAGAATGTAAGGAATTAAGAATGAAGATATAAATAAGGATAAGAAAGAAGAGGGAATAAATAAGGGATGATGATAAAAACGAAAACAGGTGCCAAGATTACAAGGGATTAAACACGTAAGAAGAAAGAAAATGAGATACAAATGAAGAATGAAGAAATAAAGAAGGAACAAAGTATCAGAAATAAATCAGGGAAGATAATAAACACGGAAGCAGGTGCCAAGATTACAAGAAGCTATCACATTCCCCTTCAACCCACAAGTGCCTCTCTTACAAATTCAGGGAGGGAACAAGATCATTCAGCAAAGAATCTCGACATTGACAGTCAAGGAAAAACCGTCCCATCTCATCCTTTACCAAATTCATCTATACATTAATTTCTATTCCAGCTTTATCCATGAAATTTACTGGACTTTGTTGCATCATTATTAATTTTTCATGACTCTTCTTATAATCTACATCCAAGAAATTCTCGTGATAATATTCAAAGCCTTTCCTTCGCGCACGACGAGCGTAAGGGGCAGAAAAACATTAACGCGTCCTGGAAACTCTGGGGACCAAAAGACGAGTTCCAATGGAAATTCAGCGAAATCTTTTTACTTTAATAAAAAAAAAAAGTTGATCTGGAAAAAAGAAAACAAAACTACTGAGTGAAAAGTGAGGAGGAGGAGGAGGAGGAGGAGGAGGAGGAGGAGGAGGAGGAGGAGGAGGAGGAGGAGGAGGAGGAGGAGGAGGAGGAGGAGGAGGAGGAGGAGGAGGTGGTGGTGGTGGAGCAGCAGCAGGAGAAGGAAGAGAAAAAGAAGGAAAAACTACGACGAAGTTTTCAGAATGCCTACAAATGAGGATGATGCAAGAGGTTGGAAAAGGACTTGTAAACTCTTAATAGTGTGTGAACAAAGCCATTGTCGGCGTGATTGGGTTCTGGGGAATACAACGGCAGGGAGAGAGAAACAGAGGAGAGACGCAAGAGGCGGCGAGAGCTTGGTAAGGGCAACATGGAGGGGATGGCAGGGGCGGGAAAGGCAGACAGAAAACCAGTTACTAAAAATCCACATCACATTCCCTTTCCCGCCCAAACAATATGACGAGCGCGATGAAAAAGATGAGAACAATGCATCCTGTTTTCAAGCGGGTGATTTTAACTAATTGGGAAGACAATACGGCGAGCCAGCGAGGGAAAATGTATTACAGAGTGCAAGCGTGTCCGGGAAGCATTCGCGCCGCCGCTGATAAAAAGGAATGATCGAATCTTGATTAAATATTGGAAGGGACGCGCGGGTTGTAAAATGGTGCACAACGTTATCTCGGCTCGCTGGGCAGAGGGCGCGGATGGAGTTATGAGAGGTGAAGACTGGAATAACAGGGAGGGATGCTGGAATCTCGGCAAGAGGAAACAAATCCATGAAACGTGATAAGTTTAACTAACAGATTGCTCGGGCTGGGAGGACTGGAAGGTGACGAGTCGACCTGACCTGCGTGTGAGTGTTGCTGTATCAAACTCTGGAAGCAGATGAGGCCGAGCCAAAAGTGGGGAGTAATGAAAGAGATGTTTGTAGAAGGACTAAAGTGAGAGGAGTGAAGGGAGTAAGAGGAACATTCTGGCCTGGTGAAGCGGTCAAAGCGGAGGAGGAGGGGAAGTGAAGTATTCCAATGGTGTAATTGCGAAGGGATGCATGTGTACAGCGAAATGGTTAAAAGGTTATTGCATCGGAAAATCGTGGTCAAGCCAATGAACGCGGGGCACTCAACGGGAAGCTGCTGCCTGGAGGTGGCTGGCGCGCGGGGCGGGGTGGCGGGGGTGACAGGGGAGGCGGCCACAGCAAGGGATTGAAGCCGCAGGGAGTCAAAATTGGCGTGATCAATAGTAAAACGTGACGCCGTTTGGAACACAGGACAAGGGAGGGAGTGAGGGTGTGTGGAGGTACTGGCTGAGTCTCCTGCGTGAGGTTCTTTACTCTGGCTGAGTTTGAGAGTGGATGTGCTTTCTCTCGCTCTTGCTGTCGCCGTCTCTCATCAGGTTTTCCATTAATACGAATATTTAGATTTTGATTGAAGTAATAAACATACACGAAAGAGATATAGAATAATAAATACCAAAGTGAATAAGTGAATGAGTCAGCAACCAGGATAGAACAAGAAATAACGAGTTCAAACTTGAAAAATTTATGTTTAAGAAAGAGATAGGAAGAAAT
The DNA here is from genome assembly GCF_035594125.1 of Scylla paramamosain. NCBI lineage: Eukaryota > Metazoa > Arthropoda > Malacostraca > Decapoda > Portunidae > Scylla > Scylla paramamosain. The sequence continues at coordinate 24,841,461 of NC_087163.1, read as the reverse complement.
TGGTTCTCAGATAGAGTGGTAGATGAGTGGAACGGACTCAGTAATCATGTTGTTAGTGCCCGGACATTAGAGAGCTTTAAGAGAAGATTAGACGGGTTTATGGATGGGGATGATAGGTGGAAATAGGTAGGTATATTTCATACAGGGACTGCCACGTGTAAGACTGGTCGTTTCTTGCAGCTTCCCTTATTTCTTATGTTCTTATGTTCAGGTCTGAGCAGCGTGGACGTGTTGTCATCTACGCAGCGTGAAAGCGGTGCTATAACAATAATAGAATGCTGTTCCCTTCATACCGAACAGTGGCCTGTATTCTCAAACATTACAGCGTCATAAGTCGACAATTTCAACACACTATAGTGGAAGCTGCTTGAATTCCCAACGGTGTTTGCATAACTGTAATAATAGCGCAACAATAAATCTACACTACCAATAACAAAAAAAAAAAACAATCCTGAGAACATAATTAACACATTTCAGTGACCTTTGAAGAAACAGACGCATTTAACAACACGATACCCACACCTGGCGCATTACCACCGATATAACGAACCAACCAGCGGGAAGGGCGGGTAAAGGAAGCCATAAACATTCAAACCAGTAAGCGGCATGTATTGGTTATCGTGTTTACCTAAGATGGAGCCATTAGGGGAGGCGCACCAGCACGTATGTTATAAAGTTAGTGGTGAAGACAACATCCTGAATATGCCAAGCTATGGATTTACTGCTTTGCTCCGCCGCCTTCACTCTGATTGGAATGGACCCACGGAGGAGGAGGAGGCGATGCAGAAAAGCAGGATAATGGAAAGGAGAGCTCGTGAGGAAATGAGGAAGAGAAGGGAAAGAAAAAGAAGTGCTAGGAGGAAATGACAAAAATAAAGTAAAAAGGAAGGTCGAAGGAGAGAAGGAGGAAGAGGAGGAGGAGAAATAGGAGGAAGGATGTAAAGAAGAAAGATAAAACACCAGATTTGTTGCCCCCTTACAAGGCTGTTCGTGATAAATTACATAAATATATAATCTAAAGTGAGACGTAAGATGGTAAAAGGCTAGGAAGGAGGAGGAGGAGGAGGAGGAGAAGAAGGAGGAGGAGGAGGAGGAGGAGGAGGAGGAGGAGGAGGAGGAGGAGGAGGAGGAGGAGGAGGAGGAATGAAGCAGCATAATGAGTGACTAGAGAAGCAAAACCAGAAGCAAAACAAAGGGGAGCTCTCGAACGTCGACTTTTTTTTTTTTTTTTTTTTTTTTTTTTTTTTGGTGGACGTGACAGGGACGCGACAACAAATCTTCACGACGACTCACCAGAATCTCCCGGAGTCTGAGAGTCTTACGATTCCCATAAACTTTTCCCTCCTTCCTTCCTTCCTTCCTTCCTTCCCATTGTTTCCCTTATCCATTCCTTCCCTGACTTATCTCCCTCAACCGTTAACGTTTTCAATTTTTTTTTCTTTCTTTCTTCGTTTCCATCGTCGTCTGTCTGTTTCCCTTCTTTATTTCCTCAGTGACGTATCTAGATTGTTTTGGTTTGTACTTTTTTTCCCTCTTCTTTCTCTCACCTTATCTCCTCCTCCGTGATTTCTTCTCTATTCTCTCTAATCGTTTTTCTTCATTTCCTTGTTCCCCTTCTTCTATATCACCATTACATATTCATTTCCTTATTCATTCTCAATCAATCACTTACGTTTCCAATCATTTTCTTTCCTTCTCTCATCTCATCTTAGCCTCCCTGATTCCTCCTCCCCTCTATCTCTCCCTTCTTCCCTCTCTCACCTGCTGTTCCTCCCTCACGTGGCTGGATCCTTCTAAATCTCCTCTTTCCTCTCTCTTTGTCTTCCTTGATCCCTCCATTTGCCATCATTCCTCTTTTCTCCTCGATAGATCAACGTGCTTTTCAATATGTTTCACTTTGTCCCCGCTTTAGCTCATCTGTTGACACTTGCACCTGGTGACAGAACCGCGGCCAGACTCACCTGTGGCAAAAATAGCGGACTTGGTGATCTCTCAAGGACCATCAGGTAAAATTTTCCCACAAACATTCCACTGACAAGATTTCCTGCCAAAGATTTCGTGGGTAAACTTGGTTGGGTTGAGTTAGTTGGGTTGGGTTTGGTTGGGTTTAGGTTAGGTTAGGTTAGGTTAGGTTCTCTCTCTCTCTCTCTCTCTCTCTCTCTCTCTCTCTCTCTCTCTCTCTCTCTCTCTCTCTCTCTCTCTCTCTCTCTCTCTGGTAACCACTTCTCAGTTCTACAACCTGCACATCCTCGTTCTGTCCTTTCCTCTTCCTCTTCATTTCCACCTTTATCTCTTCCGCCCTTACTCCTCCCTTCTGACATTCCACGTTTTGTCTCCCCTCCCACATTCCCTTCCTGTCCTTTTTATGTCGCTTGTTTCCCCCTCCTTGTCCCTTCCTCCTCTTCCCTCATCCCTCAGTTCTTTTTTCCATATTCCGTTCTCCCTCCCTCTCTTCCTCTCCTCATACCGACTGACCTTATTTCCTCCTACTCCTCCTCCTCCTCCTCCTAACCTTCAGAAGATGGCTCCCTACAAGGAAAACTCGTCACAAACATGTTATGACGGACGCTGCATGCCAAGGGTTTGATCAAGACATTATCGGCTCCCACACACGCTCACCCGCACACGCACAGACAAAGATGTTGCGTAAATACGATCCAGTATTCTAAAACACTTCCCTTCTTTGTGTGTGTGTGTGTGTGTGTGTGTGTGTGTGTGTGTGTGTGTGTGTGTGTGTGTGTGTGTGTGTGTGTGTGTGTGTGTGTGTGTGTGTGTGTGTGTGTGTGTGTGTGTGTGTGTGTGTGTGTGTGTGTGTGTGTGTGTGTGTGTGTGTGTGTGTGTGTGTGTGTGTGCGTGTGTGTGTGTAAGAGAGGAAAAGTTTATACCACTGTCCTCCCTCACCCTACACACACCACACACACCTTCGGGGTAAACAGGTGTGCACTATCAGTTACCCTAATTTGGTTCCCGTGCACCCTTCTTCCTCTTCACCTACTTGAAGGGGCGCACCTGCCTCTGACCTCCCCCTGCCCTGTCTCTGACCTCTCCTCCCCTGCCTGTCCAACCCTTTCCCCCTAAAACTAATTCTGGTAGGCAGGAAATACCACGTCTCTTCTTATACCCGAGGCCTCAGGAATACCAGCCAGACACCCACAGAGATTGGCCTGTCACCGAGCCGTCCCTGTCACGCCTGGTGGCTGGGCGGCGCCGCACCCTCGCTGTTAAAGGTTTACCTCTCTACTCCTGCCTGCCTGCCTGCCTGCCTGTCTTGCTTGTCCTGCATGTGCTTGCCTCTCCCTCCACCTGTAACTCAGTACGTTGGTCGGAGGCACTGACTTTTTTTATATACAAGGAAAACTGGTTGGAGAGTTACATAATCTAGTTTAAAACCTACTTCATTCTACAAAAAACGTTCGGTAGAAGAGTTCCTGATGGTTTAACTGGTTTAATTTCACAGGTGTTTTGGCGATTAATTCGTAAAACTGTTCAAGTCAAACAGACAAAGTTCCATAGTTTACCAGGGATGAAGTTACCAGTTCATTCTTTTATTAGTTAAGGCAGACACACTTACGCTACAACATCTACCGCTCCATCAGAAAGAACATCTAACACACACACACACACACACACACACACACATTTCTACCCTCGGCAATATTCTCGTGTCAGCGGAATTGCACTGAAAGGAAGTTTAGCGAGAACAGATCGATTCACCGCCTTGCACTTCAGTCCCCGGACTTACCAATCACCTGAAACATTATGTAGTTCCCTTGTCCTCACCTTCACTGATCTCATTCCCGCTGCTCCGCTTTCCTCCCTCCCAATAACAAGCTCCTTGAAAAGCGACGCAAACAGGCTGTGTCAATTCCCAAGTTGCTTCTATCTACACTGGAATCAAGCTCATTATCTTTCTATGTATCACTTTCCCCCTTACGTCTCTTTACAATATATTTTCACTTGCATGGATAAGAAGGTATATTTTCGTATCTTCACTGAAGGGATCATCCTTACAATACACTCACCGTTATCAACAAGAGAAAGCTTTACCTTTTTTTTTACTTTCACTCGCAATCTCGCCACTACCAGACGCCCTTAACGTTCTCCTAACACAGAAAAATATTAGTCTTTTCACTCTTCCCCTCGACAACCTCAGCCTCACTAAACATTCTGACCTTCCTTCTCACATAAAAAAAAAAAACACACACACATACACACACACACATAACACACACATATTTCCTTTTTACCCCAAAGCAACCTAACCTTAATAACAAAAACTAAATAAATAAACAAGTAAATAAATAACTAAACGATTAACTAAACAAATAGACCAAAAAAATGTTCAAGTCTCCACCACAAACAAACAGAAAAAAAAAATACTCTTCCCTCCCAATTCCCTCGTCAAGACAACTTCACTTTCACTAAAACCACTTAATTTATCCCTCTTGTCGCTCACAACTTGACTCCAAAGCCAAAACAAGGTCGTAAGTTAAATCGCACCCTGCCTAGGTCGCCGCGTCCCTGCCTACGAGCACTGATGGATAAGTGGACAAGTGGATAAGCTCCCCACACCTCAGGAAGCACGGGGTTGGGTGGATGCTCAAAGGAGTCCTCGCGGGGAAGCCAACGCGGGGGTCTTATTAACGTGACTTCAGCCTCGTCACAGCAAATTCAGAGAAAATTGAGGGGAAAATAATAACGAGTCTTGTTAATGTTTGAATGGTGTTCTTATTCTCTCTTCTCTTTCTCTTTTTTCTTCTTCTTTAGCATCATTATCATCATCATTCTCTTCCTGCTGCTGCTTCTTTTTCTTCTTCGTCTACAATATTAGCGTCCTCGTTCTCCTCCTCTTTCTTCTCGTCCTCGTTCTCCTCTTCCTTTTCGTCCTCCTTCTTCTACAAAATTGGCATGCTTTTTCTTTCGCTTTCTTCTTCTTGTTCTTCTTACTATTATTATTATTATTATCATTATTTTCTTCTCTTTTCCTCCTCCTCCTCCTTCTCTCCTCCTAGTCCACAATCACATACAGGACAATGAACAATACAATTAACGCATCTCTCATCAAACAAACATTTTCAAGAAGAGCATCGCCCATGAAAAATAAAATTACAACCCTTACTCAAAAATTTTAAACAGCTGACTTTTACATGCAAAGTTCGAAGCTAAAGTGGGAAGGTTTACTTAACAATCTGATACTAGGAAGTCCTGTATGATGCTCTCCCTCTCCCTCTCTCTCTCTCTCTCTCTCTCTCTCTCTCTCTCTCTCTCTCTCTCTCTCTGTCCGTCTCGTAAATATTTGTGCCTCATTTTTTGCCAAGAGATTTTCAGTTCGTCACTTCATTTTTCCTAATTCCACGAAGCCACGGTGGTGAGTTTCGCGCCGCCCCGCTACAACTTCGTCAGGGAGGGAAATATTGTAACTTACACACTCGCTTCTGCATTATTCAGGCGCCGGCTACTTTTCATGGCAGCGTAATTAACAAAGTCATTATTTTTTCTGGTGCGAGCCTATGCTTCTATTAACACTGATGTTGCTCTGGTTGTTGTTGTTGTTATTATTATTATTATTATTATTATTATTATTATTATTATTATTATTATTATTATTACTATTACTATTATTGTTATTATCGGTGTTATTGTTCGTATAATTTATGATCATTAAAGGCGAACGAAGAAGAGAACGAAGAAATAAACATATGGACAAGAACGAAAAATACATTGAATTAAGGACACACACACACACACACACACACACACACACACACACACACACACACACACACACACACACACACACAACCGAAAGCCCAGTTGACTCTCTCCTTCCCTCCAACCACCCAATCTTCTATCCCTCCCCTTCCTTTTCCCCTCCCTCCCTTCCTCCCCCTCCTTCCCCTTCCTCCCCATCCTTCCCCTTTCTCCCCTCCCTTCTTCCCTCTAACCAACCCATCTTCCATCCATCCCTCCCTCCCTCCCTCCCTCTCGCTTCCTCTCCCTCTCAATACCGCCACAGTAAGTCAATATCATAAGAGGCTGGCAATGTGGAGGTAATTCTCAATATCTATGCATGACCCCCGAGCCAGTATTTTCCCCTTATTCTCTTGCGGCGAGGGGTGACCGTGTGTGTGTGTGTGTGTGTGTGTGTGTGTGTGTGTGTGTGTGTGTGTGTGTGTGTGTGTGTGTGTGTGTGTGAGCGGGAATGTCCATATCTCTGGCAGTGTTATTTTGTCTGTCAATATATCCATGCCGGGACTCGCTGTCAGAGTTTAGTAATATGTGACAATGATGGAGGAAAGGGATGGATAGGGAAGGGATGGGAGAGGAAAGGGCGGAAGGGAGGAGAGAGGGAAGGGGAGTTAGGTAATCAAAGGAAAGGAAGGGAGGAAGATGAGGAGGCGTTAAGTACACACGAGAGAAAATAATGGTGGGAAAAAAGATGAAAATGAAATGGGATGAGAAATGAAAGACGCACGCACGCACGCACACACGCAAACACGCAAGCATCACCCCTTTCCCCCTTTCCTCCTCCTCCTCCTCCTCACAAATGACATTACCACCCTGAGTTTCTGAACCGATAAACGTAACGCAATTTGGGCGATTTGTAATTTACGAGCGTCGCGTCGCCTCTGAGGGAACACCGACACACGACACACACAGCTTAATGTCCAGCTAATGCGACGTGTCAAAGGGCGGGGCGGGGTGATTAAGAGAAGGGGTGAGCGGGAGAGTGGGTGGGTATGGGCGGGGGGATGGTCAGTGAAGATGAAAAGAGTGATGAGAAACTAGGAATCCAGTGGTGGTGGTGGTGGTGGTGGTGATGGCAGTAGTAGTAGTAGTAGTAGTAGTAGTAGTAGTAGTAGTAGTAGTAGTAGTAGTAGTAGTAGTAGTAGTAGTAGTAGTAGTAGAAGAGTGAAATATGTCTTTGCAATGCCTTCATTACACTCTCATTACAGTCAGCCCCTTTAAGCACCCCACGCACTTCCCACACACTTGCTAATTGTTCAGTCTTTGTGTTCCTTTCATTCACAACACTTCAAAATCTCACCTATTTCTTTATTTCTCCAATCCTTTAATTCCACAATCTTCTCGTTAGTTCAGTATTCTTTTCATCATTTCTTTTTTTAGCGCTCTTTTTCTCGTATTCAATTCCACATCTTTATAATGAGCACCTACTGCATTTCATTCAACCAACAGCATGTTCTCACCTTCCTCAGAACATCAACCATACAAATAAACAATAAACAAGCAAGAAACCAACACACATATATCTATCTATCTCCATTACCCTTGACTGTGAGAACCGGAAGAATGCAGGAGCTCTCAACTCAAGCCTCTCTAACTAACATCCTGTCGTTCATCTCCTTCAGAACAGCATTGACACACACAAACAGTAATACAAACAAGAAAACATCGCACGTATATCTATCTCTATTACCCTTGACTAAAAGAGCTGGAAGAGTGTAGGAGCAAAAAAAAAAATAAATAAATAAATAAATAAATAAATAAAAAAAAATCTTGGTACATCACAGTCGGGGAAAAAAAAAGTAAGTTTCATGGGTAAGTAGAGTAGAAAGCAGGCTGATGGAAGGGAAAAACTGGAAAGTGGAGGAAATAAATGCAGGGAGACTTAGTGAGAAAAAAAGTGACAGATTGGATGGGGAAAAAGAGAGAGAAACTGGAAATGGTAGTAGATGTGTAGAGAAACTGTAAAGAGAAACTGTTAGAAAAAAAGGAGCTGGAAGTTGATTAGATGAAAACGGGAGAGGAGAGGATGCAAAGGGAGTTAATAAGGAAAACGAGGCAGTTAACAGGTTGGAAGTGCAAGGCTACAAATAGGTAAAGAGAATATCAATGGGAAAAAAAAAAAGGGAGCTGACAAGTAGAGAATTGAATGAAGTAGATGCAGGAGGACAAGGTGAGAATAAAACAGGGGATAAAGAAATGAGATAAAAATAGCACAGAATAAAAAGGGGAAGGAAAGATAAAAAGTAGGGCTGAGCTGCTTAATGAGAGAAAAAACTGCAGGAGGAGGAGGAGGAGGAGGAAGAGGTGGGATGTAATGAGATTATCTAATTAAAAAAAAAAAGGTGAATTAAGGTAAAATGGGAGTCTTTGAGAGGGAACAGGAAAACTCAATGAAGAGACGGAAAGCAAATGAAAGATGGAATGAGCGAAGCTGTGATAAACTCAGTGATAAGAAAGAGAATAACAAGACGGAAAGGGAAGGAACGAGAAGCGGAAGGAAATGGACAAGGCAATGACAGCAAACGGAGGAATGGGAAGAAACTGAAAGAGAGATAAATGCACGGAGCGAATGAGACAAGCAGATAAAATACGAGAGAAATGAAACTGGAAAACTCTAATGAAGAAGAAGGGAAAGATGACTAGAGAAGGAAGGGATGGAAGAAAGAAGGGTGCAGAGGAAGGAAAGAAGGAAAGATGCAAGAATAAGATGTGCCAATAATAGAAGAAAAGAACAAGAAAACTAATAGAGAGGAAGGAAATGATGACCAAGGAAGGGATGGAAGAAAGAAATGTACAGATGAAGAAGGAAGGAAAGGAGAGATACAAGAATAAGAAGACGTGCCAATAAGAAAAAGAAAGAAAATGAGAAAGAAAAAAAAACAAAATAAAGATAGCTGTAGATGAAAGTAAAACGAAATAATCAAACTTATGCAAGACTCACACAAATTCAGACTTGAGACATTAAGGCAGAAATACAAGGAAGGAAGGAAATAAAAGGAAGAAAAGTTAAAAATATACAACGTAAAGAAAACTCATGTACAATAATAACGCCAGAGAAACTCGATACACACGAGAGAAACAGATAAAAAAAAAGAAAGAAGGAACTAAAATAAATAAATAGATAAAACAAATATGATACACTACATTGAAAAAAATAAAAAGAGAAAAACACGGAAATCGGGAAAACAAATAACAAGTCTGATAAATTTTTTTCGCATAAATAAAAAATAAATAAAATAAAAGTGAGTAAGTAAAAAAAAAGGGAAAGGTATAAAAAATAATCAAATTTTTACACATGAATATAGAAAAAAAAATGAATAAACGAAGGACAAATGTAAAAAAGAAACAAATGAAAACGAAAAACGAAATAAAAGCACACATTATGAGACTCACTAAATAAACACATACCATAAATAACAGAAGAAAATGGAAAAGAACGAAAACAACGAAAATAAGGAAACAAAAGCACAGCAAGGAAGCAGAATTTCAGAATATTTACAACAGGTGAGGTCACACACACACACACACACACACACACACACACACACACACACACACACACACACACACACACACACACACACACACACACACGTCACGCAAACAAGACAGGTGACTCCCTTCTGCCT
>NC_087163.1:24807084-24827084 GCF_035594125.1 Scylla paramamosain | reverse complement strand
CCCATCTGCTGGTAATTAGTGACTAGGGAACAAAGAGACACTGAAATCTATACAATGCCACCATGAGAGAGAGAGAGAGAGAGAGAGAGAGAGAGAGAGAGAGAGAGAGAGAGAGAGAGAGAGAGAGAGAGAGAGAGAGAGAGAGAGAGAGAGAGAGAGAGAGAGAGAGAGAGAGAGAGAGAGAGAGAGAGAGAGAGAGAGAGAGAGAGAGAGAGAGAGGCTAAGATGCTTATTGGCTCTTAGGGTACATTCATAAGAAATTAATACTGTACCAGAGAGAGAGAGAGAGAGAGAGAGAGAGAGAGAGAGAGAGAGAGAGAGAGAGAGAGAGAGAGAGAGAGAGAGAGAGAGAGAGAGAGAGAGAGAGAGAGAGAGAGAGAGAGAGAGAGAGAGAGAGAGAGAGAGAGAGAGAGAGAGAGAGAGAGAGAGAGAGCATAAAGGCGGCGGTGGTGGCATAATCAGTCTCGCTCTCAGCTTTGATTTTCGAGACCAGACACAAAGTCCAGCGTTCTCTGGATGTGATGGTGGCGGTGATTACTGTGTGTGTGTGTGTGTGTGTGTGTGTGTGTGTGTGTGTGTGTGTGTGTGTGTGTGTGTGTGTGTGTGTGTGTGTGTGTGTGTGTGTGTGTGTGTGTGTGTGTGTGTGTGTGTGTGTGTGTGTGTGTGTGTGTGTGTGTGTGTGTGTGTGTGTGTGTGTGTGTGTGTGTGTGTGTGTGTGTGTGTGTGTGTGTGTGTGTGTGTGTGTGTGTGTGTGTGTGTGTGTGTGTGTGTGTGTGTGTGTGTGTGTGTGTGTGTGTGTGTGTGTGTGTGTGTGTGTGTGTGTGTGTGTGTGTGTGTGTGTGTGTGTGTGTGTGTGTGTGTGTGTGTGTGTGTGTGTGTGTGTGTGTGTGTGTGTGTGTGTGTGTGTGTGTGTGTGTGTGTGTGTGTGTGTGTGTGTGTGTGTGTGTGTGTGTGTGTGTGTGTGTGTGTGTGTGTGTGTGTGTGTGTGTGTGTGTGTGTGTGTGTGTGTGTGTGTGTGTGTGTGTGTGTGTGTGTGTGTGTGTGTGTGTGTGTGTGTGTGTGTGTGTGTGTGTGTGTGTGTGTGTGTGTGTGTGTGTGTGTGTGTGTGTGTGTGTGTGTGTGTGTGTGTGTGTGTGTGTGTGTGTGTGTGTGTGTGTGTGTGTGTGTGTGTGTGTGTGTGTGTGTGTGTGTGTGTGTGTGTGTGTGTGTGTGTGTGTGTGTGTGTGTGTGTGTGTGTGTGTGTGTGTGTGTGTGTGTGTGTGTGTGTGTGTGTGTGTGTGTGTGTGTGTGTGTGTGTGTGTGTGTGTGTGTGTGTGTGTGTGTGTGTGTGTGTGTGTGTGTGTGTGTGTGTGTGTGTGTGTGTGTGTGTGTGTGTGTGTGTGTGTGTGTGTGTGTGTGTAGGGCCGTCTGTTTGTCTTTGTCCTACTGTCACAGGCACACACAGCCACGCGTGTCTCTCTCTCTCTCTCTCTCTCTCTCTCTCTCTCTCTCTCTCTCTCTCTCTCTCTCTCTCTCTCTCTCTCTCTCTCTCTGATAAAAACATTCTTTTTCGGATTATTTTTTTACCAAGGACGTATAATTCATGACCAATTTTATATATTTTCACGTGTGGATTTCTTTATTGAGTCCATCCATCTATCAGCCATTCAATCTATTAATCTATCTATCTGTCTATCTACTTATCGTTCAGTCTGTTTCCCTTTCTATCTCTGTCAGTCTGTTCGCCTTTATCTATCCGCCTTTCCTCGTCTTTGTGCCAATCTATTTCGTGAACCCAAATTAAGTCGTTCAGCTTTAAATAATGTAATCAACTCCATTAATAAGAAGAATAAGAATTTGAGACCTTCATTCGCTTCCACTTTATTACTTTTCCTTTTCCCCATTCAAATTTCTTTCCTTACTCTTCTCAAACTCCTTCATTCCTTTCCTTCCACTCCTCTTCCTTCTTTATCTTATTACACGCTTCCATTTTCTGTCTATTTTTTATCTTTCCTTCCTTTTTGCATTTCATTTCCCCCCTCTCCCTCTTCCTTCTCCTTTGTCCGTCATTTTTTTTTATCTTTCCTGGATCTTAATACATTTCTCTCCCTTTCCTGTTTATTCTCAGTCCCTCTTCCTCATTTTCATTCTCATCTCTCTGCCCTTTTCCTCGCCTCGTCCTGTCCCCTTTGTTACGTGTATCTGTTTAAATTTAATGCACCGAGGAAACTATTTATTCTTGTTTGTTTACCAGAGAGAGAGAGAGAGAGAGAGAGAGAGAGAGAGAGAGAGAGAGAGAGAGAGAGAGAGAGAGAGAGAGAGAGAGAAGGTAAACACACACATACAAAACAGAAAAGCTAAACAAACAAAACAAACAAAACCTAAAACAGAAATATTTACGGTGACAAAGTGTGTGTGCGTATTCCTGTGTGTACATAAGAATGCATGTATGTATGTATGTGTGTGTGTGTGTGTGTACGGTATGTGTATGTATGTATATATATATAACAAAGCATGGATGGAAATAGGTGGACTGATGCAATGAGAGAGAGAGAGAGAGAGAGAGAGAGAGAGAGAGAGAGAGAGAGAGAGAGAGAGAGAGAGAGAGAGAGAGAGAGAGAGAGAGAGAGAGAGAGAGAGAGAGAGAGAGAGAGAGAGAGAGAGAGAGAGAGAGAGAGAGAGAGAGAGAGAGAGAGAGAGAGAGAGAGAGAGAGAGAGAGAGAGAGAGAGAGAGAGAGAGAGAGAGAGAGAGAGCGTGTCCGACTCCTTTCCTTCTCCAGTATCGAAAGGGAGAGATATTGACTGCCCCGAGATTAAGAGACCCTCCTCACACACACACACACACACACACACACACACACACACACACACACACACACACACACACACACAAAGGATCTACTACTGCAATAACATCGTCACCCTCAGCAGTGTAACGAAGTAAACACACACACACACACACACACACACACACACACACACACACACACACACACACACACACACACACACACACACACACACACACACACACACACACACACACACACACACACACGATAGGACACTGTTTCGCAATGTAATCTCCAGAACTTCGCCTCTAAAACAACACACCAATTCATGTATCAATCAGCAACTTACAAATACCATCCACTCAGGCCTTACTAAGTCCATTTCTAATCCAATGCATCAAACACAACGTAAAAATGAGCCACAGCATCAAAACACAGCATACCTCCCTTACCACTCATCCCGTCACACCTAGGGAGGGGATACCAACACCACAACCCTTCTTCTGGAGTTGGACGAGGCAGTGGACGTGTGGCAGTGGTCTTAGCAATGCACAGCCGCCCCTATAAGATAGACCAAACAGCATCCGCGTTGCCTTCCTCTGAGATAAGACGTAAGGGAAGGAGGAAGGATGGGACACAGATGGGGGAAGAGAAGGTAATCGTATTCTGTAACACTTCTGCCGCTATTTTCAAAAGGCTCTAGTTGAAGTGACACGGGCTTTTAAGGGTGTTTTTATCTTTCTTTTGACGGATTAACAGGGTTTCTATATTATTACCAGGAGAAACACTCTTGAGAACCCGGCTAGTTATCTCTATGCACATGGAGAATAGTCGTGGTAAGGGAGAGCGAGGCGTTTCAGAAAACTGCCCAAAGTGCATGTCTACTTCTTTTAAAAGGCTCTCGTTGAAGCGACACTGGTTTTAAAGCATGTTTTTACGACTCTACTGACAAATTAACAAGACTTCTACATTATCAACACGAGAAACACTCTTGAGAACCCGGCTGATAATTTCTGTGGCCTTTGAAAATAGACGTGAAGAGGGACCGAAGCGCTTCTGAACACAGGCCATGGTGCGGTGGACTGACGGTGATGCAAAGAGCCATCCACTAGACACGTATCTGTATGACACTTTGCCTTAACGAGCTGCATCGAGTCTCTGCCGCTCGCCGCCTGTCAGGGAGCAGCCAGCCAGCGCGCCGGACACTCACGCCCCCTCGCCCGCCGCTGTCGTGCTCAATGGCAAGGTAAAAATTGATGGTTGCTCTCGGTGGTGGCAGGGGATCGTCATGTCTTGTGTCCGGCGTGTCTTGTATGTGTGTGTGTGTGTGTGTGTGTGTGTGTGTGTGTGTGTGTGTGTGTGTGTGTGTGTGTGTGTGTGTGTGTGTGTGTGTGTGTGTGTGTGTGTGTGTGTGTGTGTGTGTGTGTGTGTGTGTGTGTGTGTGTGTGTGTGTGTGTGTGTGTGTGTGTGTGTGTGTGTGTGTGTGTGTGTGTGTGTGTGTGTGTGTGTGTGTGTGTGTGTGTGTGTGTGTGTGTGTGTGTGTGTGTGTGTGTGTGTGTGTGTGTGTGTGTGTGTGTGTGTGTGTGTGTCAATCAGTCTTTGTTCACATGTCTCAATTCATCTATAAAACCGTTTTCTTTGTGAATCTTCCCGTTTATATGTGTCTGTCTATCTCTAGTTATTTATATAGCTGTCTTTCCCGCTTCTCTGTCTTTTCACGTATCTGTTCACTTACTACTCAGCCCTTCAATATGTCCGTCTGCCTGTCTAACTGTGAACATCTCTATCTCCGCCTTTTTGCGTTTATCCACCTGTCTGCCTCTTACCTGCCCGTTTACCTGTTCCTCAGCCTTTCAATACGTCTGTCTACCTGTCTCTACCTGTCTTTACCAGTGAACATGTCTCTATTTCCACCTTTCTGTGTATTTCTCTTTGTTTCTCTCTACATGTGATTCTACGCCTTGCTCCACCCATCTAGCCACGCTCCTACTCGTCCACTCACCATAATACAAGCAGGTGGAGCAAGCCCAAGGTCAAACGTGAAAAATTAAACACCGCAGCATCCCTTTGATCATATAGGGAAAAATAAAACCTCCATCATACAGAAACTATTTTTTCGCCCTAATAAATGAAGCTACCTTTCCTCTTTGTCTCTTTCCACCACCACCACCACCACCACCACCACTTAGCCTGACCTTTCACCTTCACCGGGGGTCAAGGTCACAGCAGTAAGTGTAAGCTTCTCACACTAACACACAGAGAGAGAGAGAGAGAGAGAGAGAGAGAGAGAGAGAGAGAGAGAGAGAGAGAGAGAGAGAGAGAGAGAGAGAGAGAGAGAGAGAGAGAGAGAGAGAGAGAGAGAGAGAGAGAGAGACTATAATAGAACACGGTAAAGGGAGATGGGAAAGGGTGAGTGAGAGAGAGAGAGAGAGAGAGGGGACACGAGATGAACAATAGATAAAAACGATATACGGATGAACGAGTTAATATAGAAATCCAATACTGACGAAACTGTGAGTGATAAATATTCGCGGACGATAGACACTCGCCTGATGCACGAAGGCACGATACACGCTGGGAAAAATGTCACATACGGGAGAGAGGAGAGAAAAAAAAAATAACAGTGATGCCAACTGGGGTGGGGGAGTGGGCGGGAAGGGAGAACATTACGTGAAAATGAAAAGAATAAGCTGAATACAAAACACGGCCAAGAAATGTATATGGCAGAAGAAAAAAAATGCAAAAGTAGATTCACGTTTGATGCATAAATATGAAAATACGCTGAAAAAAAATATAAAATCCAGAGAAGACGAATGATAAAAAAAAAAGAGGGGGAGGAAAACTTAATAAAGAGATAAATAAAAACATACAAGGAAAAAAAGAGAAAAAATTGGAATACGAAGCCATAATAACACACGCCAATAACACAGGAAGAAAACCCGCCACAAATGGACCAAAATAACAAACAGATCACCGGACAAGAAGTAATACCAGTCAGTCTGTCGCTCGCTAACTCAATCAAGTCAGCAAGTCGTGGCGAGGAAGGAAAAAAAGGAGAAAGGGAAGAGGAAAAAATGTCAACCACTGAGGTTTCTTGATACTCTTGTTAGGAAAGATTCTGGAGGAAGAGGAGGAGGAGGAGGAGGAGGAGGAGGAGGAGGAGGAGGAGGAGGAGGAGGAGGAGGAGGAGGAGGAGGAAGACTTGAAGTGCGAGACATTAGGTTTCTTCCAGTTTTCTAGCAAAGGATCAAAACAAGGAATCAGATTAAGTCTTCCAGAGAGAGAGAGAGAGAGAGAGAGAGAGAGAGAGAGAGAGAGAGAGAGAGAGAGAGAGAGAGAGAGAGAGAGAGAGAGAGAGAGAGAGAGAGAGAGAGAGAGAGAGAGAGAGAGAGAGAGAGAGAGAGAGAGAGAGAGAGAGAGAGAGAGAGAGAGAGAGAGAGAGAGAGAGAGAGAGAGAGAGAGAGAGAGAGAGAGAGAGAGAGAGAGAGAGAGAGAGAGAGACAGATAGTGCGTGGAAGGTACGTTGAGATAAAATAAAAATAAGGTGTGATATTCTTTATAAAAATTTGTGTGGCACGGTAAGTTTTCTGAGGGGAAGATATAAAAGATGAAATAAACAAAACAAAAATGATAATAAAAAAAAAAAAAAGCTCCGCTCCGGATTCTGGTGTCAGCTGTGTGTGTGTGTGTGTGTGTGTGTGTGTGTGTGGGAGGGGGTGGAGGGTCAGTCAGGCTTGGCAGAGCAGCGGTGGCGACACGAGGAGGAAAACAGGTGTGGAAATGAGAAAAGACTGACGCAACACAGTAATAAATCAACACACAGTATATTACTAAACAAACACATGAAAAGACGAGGAGGAGAAAAGGTGTAACAGAGAAAGAGAACTGATGCAACGGTGCAGTGATTAAAATATAACAAATAAAAACGGGAAAATGAATAGAAACTACACTGATGAATTTCGAAACAACACTACTGGCAAAGGTAAGGTCTTTCATCTGCACTACTTTTTTAATGTTCCCTCTCAGCCCTAAGCTTTGTAACCTTACGAAATCAACAGCTGTTACTAATATCACTGACATTAATAATAGTTGAAATCATGAACAGCTTTGTCATACAGGTAACATACTGACTACTAACACTATTCATATCTAAAGTAACAATTATAAAGCAAAGACTGCGAAAATATTAATAAAATCTGACAATCTCCATGACTGTTACCAATACCACTGATATTAATAATAGTTAAAATCATGAACAGTTTTGCGATACAGCTAACAAACTGACCACTAAGACCACTCATAGCTAAGATCCATTGCTAATACTATTGATCAAAATAGTTGAAATCTAGACCAGCTTTGAGTCACACCTAACTTTTACTACCCATAGCTAAGATGACAGTGATGAAAACAAGACTCGTACTGTTAATAAAAGCAATAAAATCCTAACTTGATAGAATACGCTAACAAAACTAACAACTCAAATAACAATAACAGTTAGAAATATTCAAGACTAACCCCCACAATGGACTTTCATGATGGAGGAGCGACGGTGGCATAAGATAAGAAAAGATAAGAATGAGTGCGGAGAGAGTGAGTGCTGAGTCGCCCGATCCCCCTCATAAGGTTCATCCCAAGCTCTCTCTCTCTCTCTCTTTTTGAAGGCAATTTTACGAATGAATTTCCAGATAACCTTTAAAGCGAGTGACAAGGCGAAGTGATCTAATTATCAGAGTGCAATTCAGCGTCATTTAAAAAAGATTGATCGGGGTCTGAGGAAAAAAATTATTATGTAGATGTGTTTTATATGTAAATGTTAATGCAAGTATAAATATGATGTGCAGTGTTCATTTGCATTTCCTTGTGTTAATGTTGTATTGTGTAAAGGTGTATTTCGTTATTATGTTATCTGACACACACACACACACACACACACACACACACACACACACACACACACACACACACCCACCTGTCGCCTTGCAAATATTCATGCGTACTCTCCCACGCTACACTTTTCCATTCCTATTTCTATTTTCTTCTTCGTCTCACATACTTCTATTCCTTTACGTCAATCTCTTCTACATCTTTATTTCATTTCGCAATAATTCTCCTCAATCTTCCAGCAGTTTCCTTGCACATGCTAATCCTCCTCATTTTTTTTTTTCAGTATTTCCTTATTTTACGTTAACTTTTATATATATATATATATATATATATATATATTTTTATTATTCATATTCCGCTGCATCACTGTCGTATATTTGTTATATAATTTTTACACTATTTTCGTTCTTTTTTAACTCATACTGTCATTTTCTTTATATTTCGACCACATCTTTTTTTTTTTTTTTGCTATTTTGCCTTTTTTTTTTAACATTACCAGTATCTTCATGCAATCTTTTCACTCTGCGCCATTCGACCTTATTTGTTACGGTGCCACACAAGAAAAATTTTAATCCCATCATCACCATTATCATCATCATCTCCAAACCTGTCCAGCCTACACACCTGTCCATCTTTCACACCTGCGCTTCCCAAAGGCTACCCATGTATCCACCTTTAATCTCACTTGTTTACCGCCGCTTGGTCTTCTCCTCTGGGTTGTTTGTAAATAAAACCACCAGGGGATGTGTTTTGTTTACCTCGTCTGCACTTCGCCCCAGTCAGCTGCTTCATTTTTAACTACCTCTTGTTTGTGGAGGTGGTGGTGGTGGTGGTGATGGTGATGGTGGTGATGATAGCGACTATGATGTTATGCGGCTGTGAGTAAACAAACAAGGAGTCACAGTCGCACGCACGCACGCACACACACACACACACACACACACGACTCGTTGAGAAAGATAACCTACAGTAACTCTCTCTCTCTCTCTCTCTCTCTCTCTCTCTCTCTCTCTCTCTCTCTCTCTCTCTCTCTCTCTCTCTCTCTCTCTCTCTCTCTCTCTCTCTCTCTCTCTCTCTCTCTCTCTCTCTCTCTCATTCACACTTTCGCAGCTGAATCACCACCTCTTCGTGTGAATGTTATCGGTGTTTGGGTCAAGTTGTGAAGCCCCGCCGCCCACCAGTCCCCGAGCCATCAGACCACCGGAAGCAGCCTTACTGTTAGTTATCCTCCGTCACAGTCATTATCACAAGCTGGAGTCGCCGAAGTGCCTAGTAAGGTTCGGATGCGCGAGGCTGTCCATTGCTTCCTCAGATTTCAGTGAGTTGGTGGTTTACTGTGTGTGTGTGTGTGTGTGTGTGTGTGTGTGTGTGTGTGTGTGTGTGTGTGTGTGTGTGTGTGTGTGTGTGTGTGTGTGTGTGTGTGTGTGTGTGTGTGTGTGTGTGTGTGTAACGAGTCCACTTCGCGGCCAACGAGGTTTTCATGCACGTGCGAGTTTAGTAGAATGATGTAAATATTGACTCGTACGTGTGTGTGTGTGTGTGTGTGTGTGTGTGTGTGTGTGTGTGTGTGTGTGTGTGTGTGTGTGTGTGTGTGTGTGTGTGTGTGTGTGTGTGTGTGTGTGTGTGTGTGTGTGAAGTTTTTGTTATGTGGTTAAATGCGTTAAATTTGGACACTAAAATAGGCAGGTATGTTTCTTACAGGCACTGCCACCTGTAGACCTGTTTACTGCTCGCGTATCAACAATAACTGCACTAGCATCCACAAATATTAATTAAACATAACACGGCAAATACCAACTACTGCAAATGCACGTAAACTAAACTGTCTACAGAAGTACCAACACCTGCAGCAGAACGTACACACAAGTAGCCAGACATTCCGTGGTGGGCGTCATGGCTCCACCTGTCCCCACCTGCACCACAGTTAACGCCACGGGAGGAGAAAAACTCTACGTACTTTCCCCGCAAAACATGACAAGGGAGGGAGAACAAGCGCGCCTATCATGTCATCTCGCTTACCGTAACGTGGAGTATGAATAGTAACGAGGAGTGTTGGTGGTAACGAGACTATTGGTAGTATCGATCGCTTTGTCACAACAGCCTCCGGAAACCCAACAGTACACGGCTATCACCTGAAGTTCGATAATTACGCCACGCAGGTACGCCAGCTTTCCAGGCCATCACGCTGCGTATTGATCGTTTCAGGACTCACCACCACGATCCCGCCTCGCACTTGTTTCCCTCACGCCACCGCCGCCGCCGCTGCCACCGCCAGATGGATGCAATGTTTGGTTCCAGCTTGCAACATCACCTGACCAAAGCAAACACTGCCCCTGCTCCCTCCCTGCTAAGCCTCTGCCTGCTCTTCTTGCCCACTATGAGAAACGGACAAAGGTTTCTATCGTTTTCACGTGCCTCCCGCTTCAACGGACGCTACAGAGTCGAGTCGTGGTAGTGGTGGTGGTGGTGGTGGTGGTGGTGGTGGTGGTGGTGGTGGTTGAAGATACGTTCCTCTTTGCACCGCGAAGTAAAGCCACTTCGAGTAAGGTGAGAACAAAGAAACACTAGAATTAAGTTAGGTTTTTTGAGCAAGTTAATGGCACAAGTTCTTCTCTTCGTTTATGGCGCCTTCTTCACCGTTCATGAGGTGCTTCGTGTGTGTGTGTGTGTGTGTGTGTGTGTGTGTGTGTGTGTGTGTGTGTGTGTGTGTGTGTGTGTGTGTGTGTGTGTGTGTGTGTGTGTGTGTGTGTGTGTGTGTGTGTGTGTGTGTGTGTGTGTGTGTGTGTGTGTGTGTGTGTGTGTGTGTGTGTGTGTGTGTGTGTGTGTGTGTGTGTGTGTGTGTGTGTGTGTGTGTGTGTGTGTGTGTGTGTGTGTGTGTGTGTGTGTGTGTGTGTGTGTGTGTGTGTGTGTGTGTGTGTGTGTGTGTGTGTGTGTGTGTGTGTGTGTGTGTGTGTGTGTGTGTGTGTGTGTGTGTGTGTGTGTGTGTGTGTGTGTGTGTGTGTGTGTGTGTGTGTGTGTGTGTGTGTGTGTGTGTGTGTGTGTGTGTGTGTGTGTGTGTGTGTGTGTGTGTGTGTGTGTGTGTGTGTGTGTGTGTGTGTGTGTGTGTGTGTGTGTGTGTGTGTGTGTGTGTGTGTGTGTGTGTGTGTGTGTGTGTGTGTGTGTGTGTGTGTGTGTGTGTGTGTGTGTGTGTGTGTGTGTGTGTGTGTGTGTGTGTGTGTGTGTGTGTGTGTGTGTGTGTGTGTGTGTGTGTGTGTGTGTGTGTGTGTGTGTGTGTGTGTGTGTGTGTGTGTGTGTGTGTGTGTGTGTGTGTGTGTGTGTGTGTGTGTGTGTGTGTGTGTGTGTGTGTGTGTGTGTGTGTGTGTGTGTGTGTGTGTGTGTGTGTGTGTGTGTGTGTGTGTGTGTGTGTGTGTGTGTGTGTGTGTGTGTGTGTGTGTGTGTGTGTGTGTGTGTGTGTGTGTGTGTGTGTGTGTGTGTGTGTGTGTGTGTGTGTGTGTGTGTGTGTGTGTGTGTGTGTGTGTGTGTGTGTGTGTGTGTGTGTGTGTGTGTGTGTGTGTGTGTTTTCTGGGCGCGCCATGTGGTCGTGAAAAAAGATATATCTTTATGGCGCCCTGTCGCTGCAATCTCAGTAGTATTGGCGTCGAGAGAGAGAGAGAGAGAGAGAGAGAGAGAGAGAGAGAGAGAGAGAGAGAGAGAGAGAGAGAGAGAGAGAGAGAGAGAGAGAGAGAGAGAGAGAGAGAGAGAGAGAGAGAGAGAGAGAGAGAGAGAGAGAGACTGCTGATAAAAAAAAAAAAAACTCAAATTATCATCCACAGCAGGCCGACAGAGGAGGAGCAGCAGGAGGAAGAAGACAAGCACAACAACAACAACAACAACAACAACAACAACAACAACAACAACAACAACAACAACGACAACAACAACAAAGACGACAAAACCAATACAAGGAAACAACAAACAACAAAAAACACGAGGACTGACGATGAGAGAGAGAGAGAGAGAGAGAGAGAGAGAGAGAGAGAGAGAGAGAGAGAGAGAGAGAGAGAGAGAGAGAGAGAGAGAGAGAGAGAGAGAGAGAGAGAGAGAGAGAGAGAGAGAGAGAGAGAGAGAGAGAGAGTGATTGGCTCATTACACGGCTCCCCTGACCAATCCGGAGCCTAAAGACGACCCAATGAACCAATCGGCTTGCCCATTAATCCCTGCATTATTCCGCCTCAATTATCGGCCGGCTAATCCCTGCAGAATAGAAGCGCCCAATCCTGCCACGGACGGGACGGCGCTCTGATAAAGGGTTAGCTAAGGACGAGGCGCGAGGACGTGGGCGTGGCAAGGTACGGGAAGGGGAGAAAGGATAAACGGAGGGGAATAGGGAGGGGTGATAGGAAAGGATTAAGATAAAAATGGAAGCATAGATTAAGAGAGATCACGTTTTTTTTTTTGTAGATTCCACCTATACACACACACACACACACACACACACACACACACACACACACACACACACACACACACACACACACACACACGTACTGCGGTGACCTTTGCACTTCTCTCCAATAGTCGAATAAAAACTGCCGCGCGGAAAGTGAAAAGGGTACAAATTGAATAACAATAAAAACAAATAACAGCTGTTGTGTACTGCCCTTCACGCCAGATCCGCCCCTCCTCCTCCTCCTCCTCCTCCTCCTCACCTTTCCTCTCCTCTCCTACCTTCTCTCATGATGTCTCCTCCTTTATCTCCTCTCCTAGCTGTCTCCTTACTCTTAATACTCCGCTCGCCTCTTCCTCCTCTTCCACCTCCTCATTTTCTTTTTCTTCTCTTCAGGCTTCCCTCCTTTCTCTCCCTCTCTATCTCCTTGCTCTTTGTCTCTCTCCTTTCTCTCTCTTACATCCATGCTTTGCTCTCTTTTTCTCTCTATTCTTTCCTTTCTCCTTTCTCTCTCTCTCTCTCTCTCTCTCTCTCTCTCTCTCTCTCTCTCTCTCTCTCTCTCTCTCTCTCTCTCTCTCTCTCTCTCTCTCTCTCTCTCTCTCCTCCTACATTCTCTCCGACACTCCTTTTCTCTTACTCTCCATCTTTATGTATCTCCTTCCTTTCCATTTCCCTCTTTCCTTGATTTCCATCCCCGTCTCTCCGCCTCTCCTTCCTCACCTCCTCTCCTCCCTTTCCTTCCTTTTCCTCCCTCTTTCATTTTCCTTTCCCTCATCCCTCCTCACTCATCCGGTGTTGTCCTAAGCGAACTTGCCCTCATTCAGTCCTACACACTCTCGCCTTCACGGGGGCGTAAGAATTGCAGAAAATGTCGTGCAGGAGAGCCACTCGTGCCCCAAAAAAAGAAGCCATTAATTCCTGCAAAAGGCCCATCACAGAGGAGGCCGAGGGAACGCAATCTTGGCTCCAATGTTCTTGTCTCTTGCTGTGGCTGTGGCTGTGGTGGTGGTGGTGGTGGTGGTGGTGGTGGTGGTGGTGGATCTCTCTCTCTCTCTCTCTCTCTCTCTCTCTCTCTCTCTCTCTCTCTCTCTCTCTCTCTCTCTCTCTCTGGTTCACCTCCAGTGCTTTTGAGGCGAAGAGATTGAGAGATAGCCAAAGGGTATGTCTTTTCACACACGTGCACTCGATCCCCACATGTACAACTGCTACACGTGCACTTATGCCCTCACACGTGCATTCACTCCCCTCACACATGCGCCCACAGCTACACGTGCACTCACCCCTCTCCTCACACGATCACACGAGCACTTCCGCCATCACACAAGCCGGACAGAAAAAAAATCAATCACGCAACATGTCAGGAACACGCGCCTCGCCTGCTCCTGTCTCGGCATTTCCGTAAAAGCAAATATAAATCCGCCGTTGGGTTGCCTGGTGCTGCTCCCGAATGCGTAACAATTAACACCGCTGATTGGCTGACTTTTATCGACGTTGTTTGGTGATTGGTGGGGATGTACGTAGGTGTTCCAGGGGCTTCCAGGTATTGGTTGTCTGAGGTATGGCTCACCTGCGCTGTCACCTGATTGATACAAGTCCAGGTGCGTGTACAGGACAGGTGGGGAAGCGTGCACGAGGGGAAACGAAGGACACAGGGTACGGAACATGATGCAAGGGGGAAAAATAGGGGAACTGAAAAATACTCGGGGGATGAAAAAAAAAAAAAAAAAAGCTCCCAAGGTTGAAGAAGGTAGCGGGACAAACAAGATCCTGGTTGAAAGTAAAAGAGAGAAAAAAAAAAAAAAAACAGAGCAAGAATATCGGAAGCAAAGGGTAAACAGAGAAAGGGTACATGTAGAGTACAGGAATTCCTTCAAGACGCGGGGAAAAATATGAAACGAAATGAATACCATGGCTGCAGAGAGAGACGAAAGAATAAGATGCTGTTTAGAGATAATAAGACGCGAAACTGAAAATAATAGAAATAAATAAGGTGACTGCAAAATGAGACGAAAGAATAAGATGATGTTTAGTAATAACAAAATACGAGACTAAACAATATGGCTGCAGAAAGAGACGCGAGTGACGTTATGCTCAATAATAAGAACACCCGACATGGAAGTGATGTTCGGCTCTGAGAATAAAGCAAGGATGAAAAATTCGCAATAACAACAATCAAAAAAAATATAAACAAAGAAGAATAAAGAAAATAAAAAGGAGGGTTACATGAAATGCGAGCCTTGAAGAATGAGAGACTGGAAGCAATGGAACCACGCAAGCCGGAAAAAAAGTTCTAAAAATAAAGAATAAAGAAAAATAAAAGGAGGGTTACATGAAATGCGAGTCTTGAAGAATAAGAGACTGGAAGCAATGAAACCACGCACGCAGAAAGGAAAAAAAAAAAAAAAAGTTCTAAAAATAAAGAAGAATAAAGAATCAGGCAGCAGATAAAGTATACAAAATTGCATTAAATAAAACACGAACCTTGAGGAAGAGATGGTAAGCAATAAAAACACGCGAGACGAAAGTAATCTAACGCTAAAGATAAAACAAGGATAATAATTCGCAGCAAGTAAGTTAGATTAGAAAACTACCTCGTGTTAACCCTTTCATTGCTATCTGACACATTCCTTCATCACTAACCTCTCTAAGACGCATTTTCTTGTTCCACACCCACCTCTTAACATTGCACTGGCTAGAAAATTGCGCAATCTATTATTTTTCATGCCTTTTTTTCCTTATAGGTGGTTATAAAGATTCCATGCATTATTTTTAGTGCTTTGAATTGTTGCATGTCGTAGTGAAAGTGTTAAGGAGATAAATTGAAAACTTGATGAAGGGACGAGGAAATTGGGAAGAGAAAATAAAAAGAGTCATGAAAACTAACAAAATATATACGAGATCAAATTTATAAACATGGGAAAGAGAAAGCAAAGAAGCCACAGTAAGATAAAGGTCAAAAAGAAAAGAGTTAATGTGATGACTGCTATGACTTCTCAGTCTTAATAAAATAATTTTGTGCAACTTGAGAGCATTAACTTACGACGACACCAAGAACAAGCAAGCGACAGGCCAAACAGTTCAAAGATTCCAGTACCACCGGTTTTATTTTCATCGGCAAAAATCTTCCAGCAACAGGAATAAAAAATAGATAAATAAATAAATCAATCAACAAGTTTTATAAGGCAATCTGGTGCAAGTAGACTACACAACTTGGGAACACAACACTGACAAGCAAGAGACAGATCAAGCAGTTCAAAGATTCAAGTACCACCAATTTTCTATCGATAAATTCATCTACCCACATAAATAAGAAACAGCAAGCTTAATAAAACAAATCTGGTGCAAATAGAGTACATAACTTGGGAACACATCACTGCCAGCAAGAAGACAGACCGAACAGTTAAAATTTTTCAGCACCATCAGTTTTACTTCGCACCGGTAAAATCATCTAGAGAAAGCGATATAAGAAGTGTCAGCCAAAGTTAAAAAAGACAGGTGAAGGATGCACGTGTCGGTATCCTCAGCTTACCTTTGCACAAGTCGCGGTGTTCGTCAGACTTATCGCTGCAGTCGGCTACACTGTCACAAAGCCACGTCTTGGGGATGCACTTCTCCCCGCCACCACACTCAAACGACTTCTCATCGCAGGGGCCTGAGGGAGGAACAGAGAGAGAAATAAGCCTTGGGGATGAATTTGTAATGGTGACTGAGGATCATGAACAAAACGAGATTATGTAAAAACTAGGAAAAAGGATGCAAGATACTGAAATGCTGATTTGTATGTAAAGAATCAAGGTCTTTTAGAAAACGAGGTTAGAGGTCATGGTGAAAAGAGATTATGTAAGAACAAGAAGAGATGCAAAATAAAACTGAATAAAATTTCAATCCCAAAATTTGTACCTGATAATAGAAATAATGGAAATAGACTTAAAGGAAACAGCGTGGATATATCAAATGTTCTTTTGCGATCCTGGGAATGGCGAGCAGATAATGACATTTAATTTGACCACCTTGCATAATAATAAATAAAGATGCAAATAACAACAAAAGACAAGCGAGTTATTTAAGATGAAGCAAAGCGTCACTTAACAAATAAATAAAGACTTGCATCACACAAATACAAGTACGATCAGGAAAACGAGCAGGGAAACAACAGGTGTAACGAGGCAAGGCGACGAAACACTGCCTTCCTCACGAAAAGAACAGGTTTTCATGTTGTATCGAGGCCAGCTATCGCGTCACTGGGCCTGGGAATGACAAGAAGAGTGCACGTGCTTCTCATTTCTCATTCTGTTGGGATCTCAAAAAGTCGCCACTGAGGACCGGCTGCCAGCTGACAAATAAAAGAAAAAAAAATGAGTTAAGTTTTTGACTTGCGGGAGGCAGAACGCGGCAATCAATTAACGTTTGGTCTTGTGCTGATCCCTCTTTCACGTCACCTTAAAAGTTATATGCATCTTCTCGTATCTTCTCGTATAAGCGAATGGTAAAGTAAGAGCAGAGTGGCTTAGCTAGAGGGCGTTAGCTGCTTGTTGAAGGGAAGGGATTCATATCAGATTACTGGCTTATAGTTTTATTTTTCTTTCACACGAATTAAAAAAAAATTAACCAAGTACCACAAAAAAAAATATGATGAAAACTTTTGAATGATGAAGGGCAAGGGACTTAACCGAGATCAGATTACTGGATTATAATATTCTTTTCCTTTTATATGAATGGAAGCTAACTACTACAAAAATATAAGAGAAAGAATCCACTACCTCACATTTTCTATAGACGGAGTAATGAGCGAGATGAGTTTAATTCTGAAGGTGCCTCGATACTTCCCCCTCAGTAGTTCGAGTTAGCAGGGAGGCGGAAAAACACAACCAGTCAGAGGTCACGGTCAGAGAGGTTGAAAGTAATGAGGGAAGATAAATGAGGCGCTGCTGAGAGAGGGAGAAGGGACAAGAGCTGGGCAAAAAGTTAGGGAAGTTAACTAATGGTAAGAAATAAAAGGGATCCCTGACAAGATAAATGGGGCCTGACATAATGTGAAAAGCAACAAGGGTATATGTGTGCTAATGGATACGAAGTAAGAGAAAACGTGAACTAATGGTGGATGAAAGTAAACAAAAAAATAGGAAGAAAAAAATTAAAACTAGGACGAGAAAAATGGAGTTTTGACATAACGTGGAAACCAACAAGAATATACGTGCTAATGGATAAGAAATAAGAGGAAAACTGACCTAATGGGAAAGAGAGAAAAAAAAATAACATAACTAAATAGGTCAGTGAGAAATGCCTTATAACTAATGGAAAACAAGAATAACTGACCATCCCAGGTAATGGGTGGAGGGAAGGGGCCAGCCTGAGGTTATAGAAAGTGCTACAGGAATTAAAGGGTGATGGTATGCGTGGTAGAGGACAGGGGCTTAGAATAATGGGGACAAGGGGAGCTGGTGGAAAAGGCAGGGTTGGTAGGGGTTATGAGGAAGATAATGGCTCAGTGAGGGCTGGGAAAGAAGATGGTGATGACGATGATGATATAGTGAGAGGGGGAAAAAAAGAGAGAGAGAGAGAGAGAGAGAGAGAGAGAGAGAGAGAGAGAGAGAGAGAGAGAGAGAGAGAGAGAGAGAGAGAGAGAGAGAGAGAGAGAGAGAGAGAGAGAGAGAGAGAGAGAGAGAGAGAGAGAGAGAGAGACTTTGAGAAACCCACAGACAGATAAAACTTTCTCTTCCACCACAAAGAACTAACCTGAAGATTCACCCGAACACAATCAAAGAAAACGGAAAAAAAAGTCACAGAAAATTATAAAAAAAAAAAGGCGGAACGAAATAGAAAAATATACAAAAATTAATCCTTCCAATGCGCATCCATTCCATTTTATTAACCCTTTTCAATAATTGCAAGATAATACAGATTCCAACTACAAATAAAGAGAGCAGTGAAAGAAGGGAGAAAGAAGAAAGGGAGGATACAGAAAATTAAGAAGGGGAAGACGAGCGAGGAGACAGAGGGTGGGGTGACTGATATAGTGAAGAGAGGGGGAAGAGACACGAAGATGTAACGAAAAGAAGGAGATAAAGAGAGAGGGGAGGAGAAACGAACATGTAAGGAAGAGAAGGAGATAAAGATAGAGACAGAATAAAGGGAGAAGGGAGAGAGAAGAGCGGCAGGAGACGTAAGGAGATAATACAGGGAGGACAAGAGAATAAACTGAGGAGAGGGAAGGAGAGAGAAAAGAGGAAGATGACAGAACGGAAGAAAGAGAGTGAGGGGAGAGAAAAGGAAACCAAAAGGATAGGAGAGGAGATAGAAGAGATGAATGGGGATAGAAGGGATTAGATGTGACAGAGGGAGAGGGAATGGAGGAGGAAGATGTTGGGAAAGAATGGGAAGGGGGACAAGCCGAAGGAAGGAGAAGGGAAAGGAGGAATACAAGGATGAAGGAGCAAGTAGGAAGAGGGGAAGGAAGCTGTTAAGAAAGGAGAGGAAAGAAGACACGAGAGTAAAGGAAAGGAATGGGAAATAAAAGAAAGGAGAGGCAAGGAAGGGACAGGTACGGGAGAGAACAGGAAGAGGAAGAGGCGAGAGAAGTGGAAAGTGAGAGGAGAGTGAGAGCAGGAAGAGAACCATGAGCGTTTCCAAACCACACTTGACCGTTTTGTGACCTGGATATAAATAACAATTGCTTTCCACTTCTTTCCATCAGAGAGAGAGAGAGAGAGAGAGAGAGAGAGAGAGAGAGAGAGAGAGAGAGAGAGAGAGAGAGAGAGAGAGAGAGAGAGAGAGAGAATAGAAGTTACGTTTTGTTTTAGGATGAGTGAATTTCGCCCACGTCAGTCTCTCTCTCTCTCTCTCTCTCTCTCTCTCTCTCTCTCTCTCTCTCTCTCTCTCTCTCTCTCTCTCTACTATAAATAATAATAATAATAATAATAATAATAATAATAATAATAATAATAATAATAATAATAATAATAATAATAATAACAATAACAATAACAATAATAATAATAATAATAATAATAATAATAATAATAATAATAATAAGGGAGAAGAAGAAGACGATGAAGAAGAAGAAGATCAATATCACCACCATCATCACCACCACCATCACCATCATCATTTGGTAGCAGTTTCGTTTTCTGCACTCAAAGATAATTAATTTGTTACACTATGCAGCTATCTGTTAGTAGCACAATATTAACCTGGTGGCAATACAGTGGTAATCTTGCAACACTGTGGTACTTCCCTTGTAACACTGCTAATGTGCTTGCAACAATGCGGAAACTCCCTAAAAAGCAACTGGAAAATACTGTAATGTTTCCAGAATTCCTTTTAAAATTGCATGCTATGTGTGATGTGGTGGAAAGTCGAGAGTCCTGCTGCTGGAAAATTATAAAGATTGTGTGTGGTATCAGTAGTTGTAATTAGAGGCATTTTTGGGGCCTTCTAAATTTACTACGAGCAGAATAACATTTAGTGGATGCAACAGGAGCGGATGCAACAGGAATCTGCCTCGACACAAACAAGTCGACTCGTTTTATTCATTAGCGTCATCTATTTTCGACTTTTCATTTCAAACAGAACTATACATCATTCCATTTTTTTTTTTTTTTCGATAACATGAACAGGAATGATATATGAGCTACTTTTTCTTTTTTCAGCATGGCCAAACTTCCTCTCATCACATTCATATAACATTGTCAAGTCCACTTTCATTTCTTCACTATCCTGTACAATTATCAACCTATTTCCCCAATTAACACTTGCAATTACAACTTTTTCAATATGTCATTCGATCCTCCTACTTGCATTTATGGTCTTTAGTTTCAACACAACTATACGAACCATTCCACCTATTTCATTTTCTCACCGCAATGAACACGAATGAAATCAGCTACTTTTTAAACATGATAATTTAACTTCAACCCAAA